>NW_027417812.1:0-29567 GCF_009905375.1 Apium graveolens | reverse complement strand
AGAGCATATTGTATGCAAGGACATCCAAATTCTCAATAGCCAAGAAGGAAGAAGTCAAGCAACTAAAGGCTGACAAAAGAGCACAAGCAAAGCTTGAACAATAGCTAAAGTCAAGTCAAGTTGAAGAAGAGAAAGGAATTGAAGTCAGGGGTGAAGACAAGATTGCAAACCTAGATGAGGTTTTTGGGAGTATATTTGGTGAGAGTATGGAAGAAAGAGAGGAATGGCAGAAGGGAAACAGAAGAAAGGCCAAGGCACATAGAAGGAGTGAAGATAATACTGAAGTAACCAAATCTATATCTAAACCACTACCTTCCATACCTGAACCTCTTGTTGCTAATCCCACTATAAACATCCATGGTGAACCAATCATTCCAAAAGAGGAACCTATTGATTGGGACACCATCAAATTGCCTACCTTTCTAACCACTCTTCCACTACCAAAGAAACAGAAAAGAAAACCCAAATCTACACCTCCCATAACCTCTAAGAAATTCACTCAAAAACAAAAGCCTAAGCCTAAGCCATCCATTTCTAAAGATGATTATGTTCACATCTGTGACATAAAAGAAATTTCAGACATTGAACTCTATCTGGATGAGCTGGAGGATGTAAGAGGAATAGCTGCTTACAGACAGCTACCAGAGAGATTAGTGTTCAGATACAAAGGAGCTGTGGAAAGAACATGGCCTCTCCACAGGATTCTGAATGAAGGCTACTCTACCTTGATTAGAGTCTTTTCAGCTATACAAAAGGATTCTGGCTTTACCAGAACTGCCAAGACTGAAATTCTCAACAAGATTGCCAATATAAGGAAAACTTGGAGGGAGCCCAATGCTTTACCCAGGACTTTACTCATTCAAGAAAGGGGAATTACAATTCACAAATCACCTCATTGGTTGATGGAATTTAGAGATGATAAAGGAGTCAGAAGATTTTTCAGACTTGAAGACCAACTCAAGATTGCCAGCAATGAAACTCTCAAGGAAATGCAATCTAAGTTGGATATCAGTGTTGAAGATGAAGCTGAATTCTTCAGACAACTCCAACTCCAAATTGAGGGAAAATGACAAAGGGCTAGGAAAGAAAACCAGGGAACAAAGAAGAAAAAGATGATTTGCTCAGGCTAAAGGAGTATCCTTGGAAATACTGTAAATCTTCAATTTCCTCCTAGTACATACATTTTTGCAGCATTTTCAAATTTCTACTTAGTTTCAATTCATATATCTGTTAAGTGTTTTGTTATCATCAAGTTAACCCTGAATTTATGCCTACAATTCTTATAGACATAAATAGGGGGAGATTGTTAGGAATATATGTGCATTAGTTTGATGATATGTTTAACAAAACACTTAAGTAGAAATTCAGTGTCTGTAGCCTCAACGGATAAGACCACTTTGGCTATCCGTTGATGGTGTAGCTTTACTTAGAAATAAGTCTAGTGTTGTAGCATATTTCAGTCTCTGTATTTAAGATGTAATTCTTAGAAGTTGAGAGAAACTATGAGTCATGTTGACTACTAGAAGATATGCAGATAGGAAGGCCAATTGTAAATATTTCATGCCTTGTAATTTTGTATAAATGAAGTGGTATCAACGGATGACTTAAAGACCTTCAACGGATGAGAAGCTAAGCTTCAACGGATGTCTCTAAAGCTTCAACAGATAACATCCTTCAACGGATGAGTGCATCAACGGATGAAAGCTTCAACGGATGTTCTGTTGATTAACCGTTGATAAGTGGTAGTTGTACCTACAAACAGAGGCACGTGGGTGAACAGAGATAACTGAAATGTGGCAGCCTAATTTCAGGAACATCAGAAAAAGCAGCCGTTCTACTCTAGTATAAAGAGACATTAAGTCAACAAAGTACTGGAGTGAACTGGAGAAGAAACAAGTGGAGATCTTACTTTATTATTTTATATATCCTTGTCTTCACTTGTAAACTTGGTAATATATAAACCAAGTAGTAGCTAGTAATTAGATAAGAATTTTTCCAGAGCTGTTTAGAAAAATCTTGAGAGAAAAATTATCTAGTTTGTACTAGGATGCAGCTGTGATCAAATTCTTAGATCACAGAATTTCTGAAATACCATCTCTGGTGGAACAACAAATCCACCAGAAAAGTTTTTAAAGGTTTATTGTGTTCTTTACATTTGTGTTTGAATATATATCTGTCTGTATCAGCTTAAAGCAATTCACACACTTGTTCATCTTGAACACACAGTCTTTATAAACTGCTCAAAACTTGAAAAAGTTTTGAGATTTACATTCAACCCCCCTTCTGTAAATCTCATTGTTAGTTCTCTAGAAATAACATGATCTGTTGGAACAAAGTGCAATTCCACTATACCTTCATCCACATGTTCCCTTATGAAGTGGTCCCTGATGCTGATGTGCTTTGTCATAGAGTGTTGAACTGGATTACCTGTCATAGCAATAGCACTTTGATTATCACAGTAAATAGGGATTTTGAAATATGTTAACCCATAATCCAGTAACTGATTCTTCATCCAAAGAATCTGTGCACAACAGTTTCCTGCAGCAATATATTCTACTTCTACAGTTGATGTGGAAATTGACTTTTGTTTCTTGCTGAACCAAGAAACCAATCTGCCTCCAAGGAATTGGCAGCTTCCACTTGTGCTTTTCCTGTCAATTTTGCAACCTGCAAAATCTGCATCTGAGTAACCTATTAGTTTAAAATCTGATTCTCTAGGATACCACAATCCCAGATCAGCTGTTCCTTTAAGATACTTAAAAATTCTTTTCACAGCTGTTAAGTGAGGTTCTCTTGGATCTGCTTGAAATCTTGCACAAAGACAGGTAGCATACATGATATCAGGTCTACTAGAAGTTAGATAGAGTAGAGAGCTAATCATACCTCTGTAATCAGTAATATCTACTGATTTACCAGTATCCTTATCCAGTTTTGTTGCAGTGGCCATGGGAGTGGATGCACTTGAACAATCTTGCATTCCAAATTTCTTCAGCAAGTTTCTGGTGTACTTAGTTTGACAAATAAAAGTGCCTTCTTCATTCTGCTTGACTTGAAGGCCCAGAAAATAGCTAAGTTCCCCCATCATACTCATCTGATATCTTGACTGTATCAGTTTGGCAAACTTCTTGCAAAGTCTGTCATTTGTAGACCCAAAAATGATATCATCAACATAAATCTGGACCAGAAGTAAGTCTTTTCCATGGTTGAGGTAGAACAGTGTTTTGTCTATTGTTCCTCTGTTGAATCCACTTTCCAGAAAAAACTGAGCTAAAGTCTCATACCATTCTCTAGGAGCTTGCTTAAGTCCATAAAGTGCTTTATCAAGCCTGTAGACATAATCTGGATGTTTGGAATCTACAAAGCCTGGAGGTTGTTCAACATATACTTCCTCCTCCAATTCTCCATTGAGAAAAGCACTTTTCACATCCATTTGAAAGACAGTAAACTTTTTGTGAGCAGCATAAGCCAAAAATATCCTTATGACTTCTAACCTAGCAACTGGTGCAAATGTTTCATCATAATCAATTCCCTCCTGTTGAGAATATCCTTTTGCAACCAGCCTTGCCTTATTCCTTGTAATTATGCTATCACTGTCAGTTTTGTTTCTGAATACCCACTTTGTACCAACAACAGATCTATTCTTTAGTCTTGGCACTAGGGTCCAGACTTTGTTTCTTTCAAATTCATTTAACTCTTTCTGCATTGCTTGCACCCAATCAGCATCTTGAAGAGCTTCTTCAACTTTCTTTGGCTCATTCTGAGAGAAAAAAGAATTGTAAAGACATTTATTTGAAGTGCCTGTTCTAGTTCTGACACCTGCATCAGGATTTCCAATTATCAAATCAGGTGTATGTGATTTTGTCCACTTCCTTGCAGATGGAAGGTTTTCTCTAGAACTGGATGCTCCCCCATGATCCATGCTGTCTTCAATTTCATTTTCTGATGCTCCCCCTGAAACTATGCTCTCTGAGTTGGATTCTTCAGAATTTAGATTTTCAGCACTAGCAGAACTTGGCTTATCAGAACTTAACGAATCAGAACTTGAAGAGCCAGATGTATGTTCTGATGTTTCTTGAGATGTGGTAAGATCTTGAGTATGCTCCCCCTGCATAGGTGCATCTTCCTTTGACGTAGTCACCACAGTTTCAATAACATCAGAGTTTAATCCATCAGAGTTTACAGTATCAGGACTTAGACTGTTAGGATTTTCAGTATCAGAATTTGAGTCTTCATTTTCAAATCGCAGCTGATCATGGTCAATGAAATCTTCAAGACCAGTAATCTTCTTGTCATCAAAAGAGACATTCATAGATTCCATGACCACTTTTGTTCTCAAATTATACACTCTGAAGGCTTTTGTGGAAAGTGGATATCCAACAAAGATTCCTTCATCAGCTTTTAAATCAAACTTGGATAGTTGTTCAGGATGAGTCTTGAGAACAAAACACTTGCATCCAAATACATGAAAGTACTTCAGATTTGGCTTCTTTTTCTTCACCATCTCATATGGTGTTTTTCCATGCTTGTTAATGAGTGTTGCATTTTGAGTAAAACAAGCAGTCTGCACAACTTCAGCCCAGAAATAGGTTGAAAGCTTTGCTTCTTCAAGCATTGTACGTGCAGCTTCAATGAGAGTTATATTCTTCCTTTCAACAACTCCATTTTGCTGTGGAGTTCCAGGAACAGAAAATTCCTGCTTTATTCCATGGTTTTTGCAGAACTCTTCCATTATCAAATTCTTGAACTCAGTGCCATTATCACTCCTTAAGATTTTCACAGAATCTTTGACCAATTTATCCAGATGTTTGACATGATCAATCAAGATAGATGCAGTTTCACTTTTTGTGTGCAAGAAATACACCCATGTGTATCTGGTGAACTCATCCACTATGACCAATGCATATTTCTTCTTTGTAATAGACATGACATTCACTGGACCAAATAGATCAACATGTAGTAGATGATAAGGCTCAAGAATTGATGATTCAGTCTTGCTCTTAAATGAAGATTTTCTTTGTTTGGCCTTCTGACAAGAATCACAAAGGCCATCAAGAGCAAATACTGACTTTGGCAGTCCTCTCACAAGATCTTTCTTGACCAGTTCATTTATATTGTTGAAATTTAAATGAGAGAGTTTCTTGTGCCAATTCCAGCTTTCTTCAATTGATGCTCTACTCATCAGACAAATTGCAGAACCATCAGTACTTGTTGAAAGCTTAGCTTCATAAATGTTACCACGCCTGTATCCTTTCAGAACAACTTTGCCTTTAGATTTACTCACAATTTCACAGTGTTCTTCAAAGAAATTAACATGATAACCTATGTCACAGATTTGACTTATACTCAGCAGATTGTGTTTAAGTCCTGAGACCAGAGCTACTTCTTTAATTATGACATTCCCAAGATTGATATTGCCATATCCCAATGTTTTTCCATTGTTGCCATCTCCATAAGAAACACTTGGGTTAGCTTTCTCCACAAAGTCTGATAGCATGGCCTTATTTCCAGTCATATGTCCTGAACATCCACTGTCCAGAACTAGAATATTTTTCCTGTTGCCCTGCAATCACAAAGACCACTAATTATTAGTTTTAAGGACCCAGACTTGCTTGGATCCTTTGGCCTTATTAAGTTTGTTAACATTTGCAGCGGATTTAGCATCAAAGTTTATGTTAACATTTTTCTTATCAGAACTTACACTATCAGACTTTGAATCAGAATTTACACTAGAAGGAACAATGGAAACTTTCTTCAAAGAAGGTTTTATTTGATAATAGTCATAGTACAAACTATGATATTCCTTACAAGTATAAATGGAATGCCATAAACTACCACAATAAAAACAAGGATTTTGTGGTTTGTATCTAACAGACTGACTCTTAACTCCTAATTTTGAAGGTAAAGAGTTAATATTCTTATTCATCCTGCAAAAAGAAGCCAGATGGTTAGAACTTCCACAGTTATGACATGTTTTCCTAGGAGCATCAGGAACAGGTTTCTAATCATTGCTTTTATTCACACCTTCCTTTCCATTCCTATTTTTCCTAGGTGATTTTACCTTGTTTGCATTCTTAACATCTTTCAGCTTATGCTTAAGCTGCTTCTTTGTCATTAAGCCTATGTTTACTTCAGCTGTCTTTTCCTGTTTTAGTTTGTCAGAAGTTAATTCCTCTTTAACTTCTGATTTCTCATTTTCAGACTTTACAGTTACAAACTTAACAGGTTTTAACTTTGGCTTTTGCTTAACAACAAGCTTAATTTCTTCAGTTCCTTTATCATTCTTATCCTCTCCATAACCTAAGCCCTCTTTCCAGTTTCCACTACTTAGCAAATTTTGAGTTGTTTTGCCAGAGTTAGTCCAAGTCCTGATAATCTCTCTTTCCTTTTCTAACTCAGTTTTTAGAGATTCATTCATTTTTAGCACTTCATCCCTAACATAAAAAGCATCATCTCTATCCTTCTGAGTTTGATGGAACATGACTAACTCTTTTTCTAAGAAATCATTTCTTTTCTTAAAAGCAAGATTTTCAGAAGTTAATCTTTCACATGTTAAAGTTTGATCTCTATAACTAACAAACATGGTTTTAAGATATCTTCTCAACTCATTAATATCATCAGTATGAAAAGCATAAGTAGTCTGAGGTACCTTTGTTTCAACAGCTTCAGAACTGCTCTCAGCACTTTCTTTATCAGCTTTTGCCATCAATGCATAGTTCTCCTCACTTTCAGAGTCTGAGGTGTCTGTCCAGCTTTTCTGCTTTGTGACAAGAGCCTTGCCTTTGTCACCCTTTACCTTCTTGCAATCAGGAGATATGTGGCCTTTCTCACCACAGTTATAACATTTAACATTGGTATAATCTCCTATGTCAGACTTTCCTCCTCTGCCTTCAGATCTTCTGAAATTCTTCTTATCAGAACTTATGCCTTTCCTAGAAAACTTCTTTCCCTTCCTGAACTTCCTGTATGCAATCTTTGTGATTCCTTTCACCATAAGAGCACACAGCTTCATCATCTCCTCATCAGCATCAGTCTCAGGCAAGCTTCCAGAATCTGAGTCATCATCACTTTCAGAACTTGATGACTCAGTATCAGACTTTATGAAAAGAGCTTTACCCTTGTCTTTCCTTGAGGAAGCTGCTTTGGGGGATTCTTCTTCAGCCTTAAGAGCAACTGTCCTTGACTTTCCTCCTTTCCTCTTGCTTCTTTGTTCCATCTCAAGTTCATGAGTCTTGAGCATTCCATAGATTTCATCAAGAGTTGTTTCATCAAGATTGTAGTTGTCTCTTATTGTCGTTGCCTTCAAATCCCAGCATTCAGGAAGAGCTAACAGGAATTTAAGGTTTGAATCTTCAAGATCATACTCTTTATCAACCAATGACAAATCTTTCAAAAGTTTGACAAATCTATCATATAAATCATTCAATGACTCATTAGTCTTTGAGTCAAAATGTTCATACTCTTGAGTGAGTATTGTCTTCCTGTTCTTCTTAATTGTGTCAGTTCCCTGACACCTTGTTTCCAGAGCATCCCATATCTCCTTAGCAGTCTTGCAGTTGATTACCATGTTTGACATTACATTATCAATGGCACTATGCAGTAAGTGTCGTACCTTAGCATCCTTAGCAATTGATGTTATATCTTCAGCAGTATAACCACTCTTCTCCTTTGGTACGGTCTTTGTTGCTTCACCTGCAACTGCAACAGCGAGCTTGGTTGGTTTGTGAGGCCCTTCCTTGATTCTATCAAGGTATTCTGGATCTGTTGCTTCCAGGAACATGGTCATCCTTACCTTCCATATGGGATATTCAGATGGTCTCAGTATGGGAACTCTGATAGTCTCATACCGACTTTGAATTTGTGTCTTTGGAGGTTCTTCAGTTTTTGTAGGCTTAGTTGGAGTTTCTGTGTCAGACATGATTGTGTTTGGATCTTTAACTGTATGTGTGTTAACAGATTGGCTCTGATACCACTTGTTAGGTCACACACACTGTAGAGGGGGTGAATACAGTGTATAATACAATCAAATCGAACTTTAATATCTTAAGTAACAGAAAATAAACTTTATTGAAACAATAAACTCTGTTACAGTATGGAACTGTTACCTCTCAGTGATGAACAAATATCACGAGAGCTGCTAGGGTTACAATGAATAATCTTCTTAAAAATGATAACACTTATAGTGTAAACCCTATGTCTGTGTTTATATACTACACAGTTACAAGATAATCGCTAATTGATATGGAATATAATTCTACTTCCTAAAATATATCAATCAGATATCTTTTCTTCCAAGTATTCCATTCTTCACGGAACTCCTTCTTCATGCATATCTCTTCTTATGTTTATCTCGATCTTCTTTCCTTTAATCAGCTAATGTCCTTATCTGAACGTCCTTCAGCACTTAAGTTCTGATATCTAACTTCTGATGATTATCTCCTGATAATATAAGTACTGATATCCTTAAGTCCTGACTTCCAGTGTAAGTACTGATTAATGGTTAAGTACTGATTTGTCCTGTTAAGTAAGATCTGAAATCTAAACATAAATCATATTAGCCATGACATTATCAAATATATCTAACATACATATATTTACATCACAACAACAGTATAACGGGTAGAAAACTTGCCTGAGTGCTCCGGGGTAGACTTAAGCTTAGAGTGGGTCCGGTAACTTATGAACAACAACATAAGCCGGAATTAAACCACGGTCTCTTAAGAAACTAGACTTTAACCAATTGAACCCTAACGTTTGCTTATGGTCAGTTCTACGCTTAACAAATCACATAAGTCATTCGAGTACCCTCGGCTCCACCATTTTTAATAAATTAACCATTAAGAATTTTAAGGCGATTCTTTCACGAGTACTCTACCAACTTCCTAATACACTTTACATAATTATTTCATACTCCAATTAGTCATTTAAGGGCCTTAACCAAGGTTTCAAAGTAAGGCGAGGGGTAATGGTTCGTTCGCGAAACGCCGTTACTTAAAACGGTCGTTTCTCCTAAACCGTACATCGGATTCAAGCGAACCACATATCAAAACGAAGCTTGTAACATGAACTATCTAAACATGTTAATGGTCAGTTCATGCGTGAGTGTTCTGGTGCAAAAGTTAAGCACAAAATAGTCTAAGGTAAATCGGGCATTACGACGGCTATGTTTACGCGATTACCAAAGTTTAAACTACTCCAATCAACCACAAATCAACCCATAACCGCCAATACCACCAAACGTCATCCAAACCTTACTAACTCAGTCCATAACCTCATGATTTTTCCAACTTATTCAATCTCAAACAAGAGCTACTAACTATACTTAAGGTTCATCAACCAACAACCAAGATTTATAACCCAAAATCATTATAATTCCAACCAAACTCTAAACATACAAGAATCATGCTCTCATGAACTATAACAAACAAAACCAAACCTAATACTCAAAGTAAAGTTAGGGTTTGGAGGTGTTATACCTTCCTTGGAGTGATTAGAGTAGCTAGGAAGTCTTAGGGAGCCTCCCACAAGCTTGATCTTTCCAAAGAAATCAAGAACACAAAGTTAGGTTTTGAAGTTTCTAAAAGACAGATTGAAAGAACTGTCAAAACGAGGGTCTTACCATGCTTATTTGGACGATACTTGTGAACAAGAGTTGTAGGCCATCTCAATACCTTTCCAAAGAGCTATAGATTATACTATTTGAGTGAGTATTGAAGGAGATATGATAGTTTGAAGTTGCTGCTCTTGTTTTGGCCGAGAGCTTGCTTCTTTAAAATGAAAAGTCAAGTTTGTGTTATGATTTTTTGTTTTGTTTCTTTGTTTATGGCTTGGCTAATTTTGAGGATTTACCATGGTAAAAAATGAATGTCTCACAATCAACCAACAACACACTTCTTTTTGTCATGCTTAGGTCATCATTCTTATGTCATCCAATTGCCACATGTCTCTTCCTTGTGGTTTGATGATGTCACAATTATTGGCTTCTTGTACAAGCTTGTCTCTTGGTCGCTTATTTGTTTTACGGTTCGCTTAATTTTCGTTCTCGTTCGTCGTTTGAGGGATCATATCCGGGATCTTATTACTTGGGTTCCCCTAAACCTTTCTCAATATTTTATATTCCTTTTTATGATCCCCTCTTAAAATCCTTGAATTTAAATCCTTTTTATCCTGTCACCTTATACTCAATTCTTTCGGTATCTGGTGGATTTTCGGGAAAAAATCAAAGTGTTCGGATTTGGATTTTGACGATCTTTACATACACTTATTTACTTTATGGAGTACTAATACGATCTTAGAATTTCCATAACAGTACTCCTATATAGCGTGGTTTGATAATTTTCCTTAATCAGCATCATCAGCAAAAGTTACTATTCATCCGTGTTTCAAAATTTTCCAAAAATTGGGGTTATTACAGAAAGTTCGACTAGGATCCTGGTCGAATTCCAGGTCGTGGATCCTAGTCGAAGTCCTTCGACCAGGATTACAAAGCTGGCCCAAATTTTGACTAGGATCCAGGTCGAAATTTGGACTAGGATCCTGGTCGAAAAAAGGCTGGAAATTTGAAAATATTTGTGGAAAATTGCAGAAAATTTGGAAAAATCCCGGGAAAAAGGGGAAAATTCCTGAAAAAATACCAGAGAATTCCTAAAAATAGGGAGAAGGTAAGAAAATAGGGAGGGAAGTTTTTTAACAAACCCTGGAGCCGCGTACAAGGCAAATCGTTGTAAACGTATAGGTCGCTCCACACTTTACGCAAAACGGTACCCTGAAAGGGAATGAACGAACTTAACTTTTGCGAAATCTGACACGGTTTCCCAAAAGTTGGGGGGCAAATGATAGGGATAAATAAATCCTGATTGTATAATTAAATATTATATTAATTATAAATGATTTGGGCTGCTAGGCCCAATAAGAAGATGTATGACATTCAGACCAAAAAAGTCAACACAATGATCAGGCCTGATGGACCAGATCAGGCCTGATGGAACAAAGAAGGCCCAAAAACCCTGAATATTAATTAATTTCGTAATTAATTAATAAGGGAAAAAATAGCCATAGAGAAGAGTCCCGATAAAGATATAAATCCTTGCAGATTAGCCTCAAAGGGACCTAAAAGGATAAGGAATCAGTTTCCTACTATTTAGGACTCCAAAGTCCATTCTAATTATGAGACTTGCCCACCAAGTCTCATATATCAAATCCAATTCAAGGACCACCAGCATCTATATAAGGGGCCTCACCCCACAAATCAGAACTACGTTTTTTGGCTTGATTCTCTAATTCACAGAGATACGTAGGCATCTCGTAAAGGCAGAGTTAAGCTACGAAACACGAGGGCAGCCATAAAAGGCCTTGAGCTCCCGAACCTTGGCAATAAATACAGCAAATAATAACCTTAGTTTTTTATCCATAACAAAAGTTATGTGATTCTAATTAATAAAAAAAATCAAAACTATATTATCATAACAAAAATATTTGAAATTGTTCGTAGGGATATGCATCGGGTCACTTCGGGGTCGGGGATTACTATCCCCGCCGCTGATCCTCGAACACATCTTGAATCTGAAACGGGGATTCTTTTCGTTACCGGTCTCCTCCAGAAAGGGGATTCCCACGGGGATGCGGAGAATAAATTAAAAATAATAATTTTGTATTTTTAGCATATTTTTAAATAAAAAATTATCTACTAATTCGTAACACATAAATATATTGATAATATCTCATATTTTTAATATTAAATCATATTAAAACTGATTTATAATTTAAATGAATGACAAATTAAAAATATATATTACATATAATGTAAAAAAGTAGATCAATAAAACTATAGATTATTTTAAAATTATTATAATTTTTGAAATACTGTTTTTATAAAACTTTATTTAATAAAATATATAAAAAATATATATACCTCATCCTGATCTATGTATATATAAACAAATCGGGGTTGATTAAGAAAATTTATAAATGTAAAGTGAATGAAACAAATTGAAAATGAATATGAGGTGAGTGAAACAAATATGAGGTGGCGTCATTTTTAAAATTTTATAATAAAACTACAAAAACTAAATAGAAAGGAGGCACGTAAATAATATATACCAATATTTTATATACTCAAAAATTAAAGTAATAAAAATGAAGTTGATAAAAAGAGAGGATGTAGCTTATCTAATAAAAGGTTTAAAGTTAACTAAAGAAGTGATGTATCGCAATGGTACTGACATAAATGTTTAAGTAGGAGGTATGGTGTTCGATTCTTAGGAGATATAATATTATACTTATTTTTAAAATAAATTATATGAAGATGGCATTTTTATAATTTTTCAACATAAAAGGGCAAAACTGTAATTTGACAACCATTAAAATGACTCAATTTACCCCTTGTCCTTTATAATAAAACTACAAAAACTAAACAAAAAGGAGGCACGTAAAAAATATATACCTATATTTTATATACTCGAAATTTAAAGTAATAAAAACGAACTTGACAAAAAGAGAGGATGTAGATTATCTAATAAAAAATTTAAAGTTAACTCAAGAAGTGATGTAGCAATGGTAGTGATATATGAAATGTTTGAGTAGAAGGTTTGATATTTGATATAATGTTATAATTATTTTTAACATAAACTATATGAGGATGACATTTTTATAATTTTTCAATATAAAAGGGCAAAATCGTAATTTGACAGCCATTAAAATGGCTAATTTGCCTCTTATCCTCTTATGATATATATAGAAGGAGATGTAGTGGTCAAATACTGATTTTATATTTTAAAAAGGTGATTAATGGTCATTATTTTAGAATTAAAACTATTTTTTTCAAGAGTTAAAAGTAATATTCGATTTTACAAAGTGCAAAAGCGTTAAAATTTAGTCATCATTTTATAATTTACTCTAATTTTAATATTCTTTCCATCTCATTTTCAATACTTGTCTCTTGAATCAAGTTGCATAAAAAGGTTTCACATATTATTATTTTAATTTTCATTCAAACTAAAATTTTAATATTTATACTTTTATTTAAAAAACAACTAGAAAAGCAATATATATGGATGTATTTTTTTTATTCTCGTTTATTTCCTAGGTGATGGATCATATAACTTCATAAGAAGAAAAGAAACATCATGTTCTTTAGATTCACGGCAGATCTAAAAATTATTGTTTACATAAACATTAATCAAATTTTGAGAAGAAAATTTTATATTATTAAATTCTGGGAGGAGCTTTCATTTATATAAAAAAATTAATAAAAGATAATAAAATTTGATATTATAAAGAATACATGTCCCATGACTTTTATTAGATCCTCCGGGCCGTGGTCTAATGGGATTTAGTAATAAGTACGCGTAACTTTAATCCACTATTATTATATAATCATAAAAGGTGAATATTTGCTCGTCCTCAAAATATCATGTTTAAATTTTTATACACACCAAAAATATTTTAATGTATAAATTAAACTGAAATTTATAATTTTTATGTAAATTTTAATATATTTAAATATATATTTTTATTCTTGAAATCAAAATTTAAATATAAGAATGTGTATCAAACATTAATTTATTTGTAGAACGTTTTTTAAACAAAAAGAATAATAATTTAGAATTTATGTAAAAGTATACATAATACAACCCATGAAAGTTCGGGTGAAAGCCCAATATAACTTTTTTTAATAAAAGAGTGCCCAATCTAACCACGCACGAAGGAGGTAACCAAAATAAATTCCAGCTAGGTAACTCGAATGATGTATGATTAATTTGTTTAAGAACCTCAGGTTGCTGCAAAGGTTCACTTCCTCGCAAATTCTCAAATCCCTCATTAACAAAATCAGATGTCTGATTACCCACGTCAGGAGCTTCCCCGTGGGGTATTTCATCAACCTGAACCCCTTTCCGTCGGGGTGCATTAACTCCGCCTCGTCCTCCTTTGTGACCTTTTTTTTTGGCTTTGGTCTCTTGGAAATTTCTTGCTCCCTTCGATCTTCTGCAGGAAAATCTTGAAAAACACCGTAGTTGAATGCATTTTTTACAAGTTGTTTTCCATGAGCGCATAAATGAGCAATATCTTCTTTGCTTCCATATATCTCGCCCCTTATTATAGCAGTTATATGATCAAACATATCAAGCTGAAAAATGTTGAGCATACAAAAAACGAAGTAAGTTGATCAAATAAAATGAAGATAAATCAAACAGACAGGAAAAAGATAAAATCTAAGCGCATATATGTTAAAAATAAGTGGAAAATACGATGAAAGGGGGATCAAGTCGCCTGGTGCAGAGAGTATATAGTATCAAATCTTTAATTCAACTAACGTATATACGGAACCACTAAAATAAATTACTTATCATTACTAAATAAGTAAGGCTGTTTATAATGTGCAGACAATTGGCACTACTTAATGGCACTACTTAATAAATAGTAGTTAGGAAAAGAAAGTAAAATTACCGTATAAAAGTGCGCTCCAGCAATACGTGTATGAAACCGGCGAGTAATGTTAGTATACCACTCAAAATATCCATCAGCAACCCCGCTACCAAGATGGGCACTAATATTGATCACATGCTCTCGTCGATGATTCCAATGAACAATATGTGGTTGATGCTTAGAAATCCAGTTGGTAGATTGTTTTCCTTGCAAATTAATATCATGAAGTGCCTTCGAGAATTCTTCATTTTCTGGTATTTCTTGAACCATGCCAAATTGCCTTATACACCTGTCCGGTAAATGTGGCTCCACGATGTGAAAGCAGATCAAAGGCCCCTTATAACACCAAATTTCAGCACCTTCTTTACAGTGCTTGGATAGCTTTGAAAGAACCTCATCGGTATATGGCTGCCATTCAAAATGAGAAGGTGCAAGAGCATCCAAACACAAGCGATGAAGGGATAGCACATGTGAACTTGTGTCTGAAAATTTTAAATACTTACATCATCGCATTCCATAAGGACCTGCCCGATCACACCATAAAGGATTATCCAAAGTCTCCAAAACTGGACCGCGAGGAACAGGAGCTAAAAACGGTAACCTGGTCCATGCCCAAAGCTGCAATAGCAGAACACATCCTGCCATTTCCTCAACTCCAGCCCTGCACGACTTGCACAACTCCCTAAACAAGTATGCAAGTACAGCTGCCCCCCAAGCTAAACTCTTACAACGGTCAAAGTCTTGTATTAGCGGGATATACATGCAGTGGACTTGGCCGCCTGAATGATCAGTAAATAGAATCCCGGCAATCAGTTGTAGTATATATGACTGAGTATAACGCTTAACATCATCCTCAGATGGTGAATCTTGAAGATTTTTAATACATGAAGTTAACCAGCTCAGTTGTAATCGTCCACCTTTCAACTCCTTATCTTCTTCTTTAGGTCTCTTACCAAATATGCGCTCAACCAGATTTGTCCATCCACCATCCACACCACCAGTAGTACCAGTAATAACGTCACCATCTATGCGTAAACCAAGTAGAACACCAACATCCTGCAGGGTAACTGTGCACTCTCCAACTGGTAAATGAAAGGAATGCGTCTCAGGTCTCCAACGTTCCACAAGCGCAGTAATTAAGCTCCAGTCAATATTGATACAGGAAAGTCTAGAAACCCCGTCAAATCTTAAGTCCTCAAGAATAGGAATCATGCTACCATGTAGGGGAGGAAACCTAGCTTGTGTAGGGTTACGCCGCCTAGATCGCTGAGAATCGCCACCACCAACATCCCATACAATAGACGATCTATGGCTTGACTGCAAGTATAGCAAAGAAGAAATCTTAGGCCCAGGAAACATAGTTAACTCGTCATTCAGATCCATGACCTATAAGAAAAAACATTATCACAATGGATTAGATATTTAAAACTTCAAAAGTGATCTTAACAAACAACATTAAGTACAAGTCTTTCTGAATTTGTAACAGGATACTTGAAAACACAAAGAGAGTAGAAAACAACAGCTTAAAGTGTGCCATGGATCACATTTTAGAGGCTCAGAGAAAAGGAGAGATCAACGAGGACAATGTTTATCATATTGTTGACAACATTAACATTGCTGGTACATTTGCTTCCGCTAATTTTGCTCCTGGAATCTTTCTCTTTGACGTCATGTTTAAAAGAACAATTAAATTCAGACACGAATATTTAACAACTTTTTAACCTTGTTTAAAACTCATCACTGTTATAAAGCCAGAGATGTTGTTGTAATCTTATATTGCCAATAAGGCATGTAAGCTAGAGTCAAGAGGCTATCTTAAATCCTGTTGTATCAGATTGCTATGTAGTGTCTAATCTTATCATTTCATATCAAGAACATCGATTGACACAACACTGCGGTCTATTGAATAGAGCATTGCAGAATTGGTTAATCACCCTGAAGTCCAAAAGAAGCTAAGGCATGAGATAGACAACATGCTTAGGGTTGGAGTTCAAGTCACTGAGCTAGACACCATTGTGATATTACTTAATAA
Organism: Apium graveolens; assembly: GCF_009905375.1. Lineage (NCBI taxonomy): Eukaryota > Viridiplantae > Streptophyta > Magnoliopsida > Apiales > Apiaceae > Apium > Apium graveolens. The sequence goes on along the minus strand of NW_027417812.1, from coordinate 13,114 downwards.
GCAAGGTAGTTAACACAGTGTATACATTAGCATTAACAAACAACATTAAGTATATAGATGATCTTATAACAAGTACAAATCAACAGTACGTAATATTTTAATTTAGGTTACTACATTTGGTAAGACTTTCTTAATCTATTGAACCTCGGCTCAGTCATATAAATTAATGAGCATCTATGAATTTCTTAATGAGCTACACCCGCAATCTAGTTTATTAACGAACCTATAAATTTATGTCTAACAAGTATAGTGACATGTAATAACAACTTTTAATTCCGCAATCAGGGAGTGTAATACAAGACGGTGTCAAAGTATTATAACCCAGGATTTTATATAACTTACACAAATGTACTGCTATAATTTAAACTTATGAACAAGCACCCATTGCAACCAATATAAATTTCATGAATCCAAATCCCCAAAATAGTATTTCAAATAGTATAACCACAATGTCCGTCTAACATAATGATCTACTTTAGTAATAAATAACAATTAGATACGAGGCATACACAGAACAAGACAATTAAACTCAATTTAAAATGAATAATATATAAACAATATTTACTAAAAAAAGCCCTAATATGAGCATACACTGCATCAAATCAATTCGATAAACATTCAAAGCTATGAAATGATTGAAAAAGCAATTAAACTTACTAGAGTGTCTCTGATATGTAAAGGAGATGGAATCGGGATTCTCGTCGCCGTAGATATATCAGTTTGTATGTGTTAGAACTGATTATGTTTGGGTCGCAGGGGTTGTTAAAGAGAAGTAGGCATGTTGATGCGGATCCTATTGGGTAAAAAAATAGGAGAAGATATAAAAATAAGAGAAAGTTTAGAAGAAAACCTTTTAAAAAGAAAGATATAAGTGAATGTGAATGTTGGAATTGTAATGAAAAAGGATATTATGCTAATAAATTTCCTAAACTGAAAGAAAAGAAAGTAAAATATAAATACATCACAATTCATAATGGAAATAGAACAAATTAAAAAAGATGACAATAGATGGTATGAATATGAAGAGTTTTATATTAGTGAAACTGATAATTAGGGCTGATCATTCGGTCGGTTCGGTCCGGATAGTCATTTTTTCTTGGACCGAACCGGACCGAAGTTATATTATGGACCGGACCGAGCCGAACCGAAATAATTCGGTTCGGTCCGGTTTTGGACCGAATAGACCGAAATTTTTTTCAAAAATAAAACTGAATTAAAAATTAAATCATAAATTGTAAATTTTAAAATATAATTAAAGTAATGTGATATGTAGAGTTCTAATACTCCATAAATATAATTACAAATTAAAAATTTTGATTATAATTTTTAAGATATATGTAAAATATATATAATACAAAATTATAGTATTTATGATTTGGTCTATTCGGTCTATTCGGTCCGGACCGAAATATTTGTGAAAAGAACCGAACCGAACCGAATTTTATTTCGGTCTATTCGGTCCGGACCGAATAGACCGAATTTCTGAAAACTTTAGGACCGAACCGAACCGAATTAGCATGGTTCGGTTCGGTTTTTCGGTTTCGGTTCGGTTTTGCTCAGCCCTACTGATAATGAAATAAACTTTATAAATTATGAATCATCTAGTGAAAGCAATTGGGAGGAATGGTAGCAATATACATAGAAGCAGATGTAGAATATAAAAAATATAAATTCCTAATACAAAAAATATTTATAGATAGTGGAGCAGATCTATGTCTAGTAAAAAAGGAAGTTTTAGCTTCATATAGATGGGAAAAATCTAATGCACATAGAACTAGGGTATCAGGATTTAATGAACAAAAGAAGGAATTAGATGTAATAGCAAAAAACATGAGAATAAAGCTAAATAAAACATTATTCAGTCTACCTATTGTATATCAGAATAAGATGAAGCAATCTATATTATTAGGAAATAACTTCTTAGATTATTTTAAAACACATATAGTAACTTCAAATACCTTATCATTACAAACTCCGTGTAATAAGTGGATAGTATTAAAAAGAATTATGCCAATAAGTACTATAAATACTATAAGAATAAACAATCTAAGAATAGAAAGAAATAATAATCTACAAGAATTAACTGAAAAATATAATAATTTATTAAAATCCAACTTCGGAGAAAATCCCATGAGTTTATGGGATAAGAAAAAGATATATGCTGAAATAAAATTATTAAACTCTAATGATATAATAAGATCTAAACCTATAAGGTATAGCCCTTCAGACCAAAAAGAATTTGATAATCAAACCAATGAATTATTAAAATTAAAATTAATACAAGAAAGTAAAAGTCCACATAGCAGCCCGGCTTTCCTTGTAAGAAAACATAATGAACAGAAAAGGGGAAAAGCCCGTATGGTAATAGACTATAGAGAATTAAATAAGAAAACTATATTTGATGGATATTTCTTACCATATAAAAGAAATCTTATAAATAGACTAGGAAATAAGAAATGGTTTAGTAAATTCGATTGTAAAAGTGGATTTTGGCAAATAAAATTAACCAAAGAATCAAGGCCTTTAACAGCCTTTAGTGCTCCGCAAGGACATTATGAATGGATAGTATTACCCTTTGGATTAAAAAATGCGCCACAAATATTTCAACGAAGAATGGACCAAATCTTTAGAAAATTAAAAGATTTCTGCATAGTATATGTAGACGATATATTAATATATAGTGAAACTCTAGAAGAGCATATAAAACATTTAGAGCAATTTATAAAAACAATAAACCAGCATGGAATATTATTGTCTGAAAAGAAATCTGAAATCTTTAAGAATAAGATAGAATATTTAGGATACAAAATAGATAAAGAAGGTATACAATTACAAGATCATGTAGTAACAAAGATTGTAAATTTTAAAGATAAATTAGAAAATAAAAAAGAGGTACAACAGTTTTTAGGAATAGTAAATTTTGCCTCAGATCATATTAAAGACTTACCTAAATTAAGAAAACCATTACAGGAACTAACAAAAAATAAACTTTTTGAATGGACAAAAGAACATGAAAATTGTATAAAAAATCTTAAGGAAAAGGTGAAAGATTTACCAAAATATAGAATACCCATAGAAACAGATCATTTAGAATTATATACCGATGCTAGCGATATAGGATGGGGAGCAGTCCTAATAGCATATGAGAATGATGACATAGATAAAGAAAAGCCACATATATGTGGATATGCAGGAGGAACTTGGAAACCTAATGAATCAAACTACCACATAAATGAAAAAGAACTATTAGCTGTAAAATATGGGATTAAGAAGTTTCATTATCATTTATTGCCTGTTAAATTTGTAGTAAGAACAGATAATACTCAAGTAAAAGACTTTATTACTAATAAAATAGAATTATTACCAGAATTAAATAAAAGAAGAAAATGGCAATCTTTTTTCTGTTGTTATGATTTTGTAATAAAAAATATATCAGGAACAAAAAATGTGTTAGCTGACTATCTTAGTAGAGAAAATAAACAATGAAAATAGAATATACAAGCAGACAAGCTCAACCATGGAAAATAATATCGGGATCTTTAATAATATGGACTACTACTTCAGAAGTTGTAGAATTCATAAAAAATTTTGCTCTCGAAGGATTAGATGAAAATAATACAGAAAAACTAGAAGAAGCATATAAAGGATTTCTAGAAATAGAAAAACACATTGGTTATTATTTCACTCCTAATAGAAGGTATATTGATGAATTATTAATATCAATTATTAGAAAATTAAATGCCATTGAATGTCATGCATTTTGTTTTTGTAAAGGAAAAATTTAATTGTTTGTTGTTCTTAGCAGGATATGGAAAATTTTGAGAAATATATCACTGATGTCACTTCTCATATATCAACCAATAATGAGAAAATCACCAAACTCCAAAAGGAGATAGAAACCCTGGTTCAGGAGAACCAATATTTTCTGAAACAAATTATGGAAGCTATAAAAGACAAAACAACTCTACAAGCTTCAGTTGCAATCCCTACAATAAAACATATAACATTTTCATCAAAGCTTGCAACCATGCCATCACCTTCAACCAACATATCAACTACTCTGTCAAATTTATCAATGAGTGATAGGCTGAAACACTCACCTGAGATAGTGAAAACATATGAGCACATGATGAAATATTATGATTATAAATCTAACCCTGATGTTTGCAGACTGACAAAATCTACAAAATATCCCAGATATATTTGTTGTGAAAATGCAAAACCTGACATAGTCTATAACCTGTTTATACATGGTTTTGTTGACAAGATCTTAACAAATGAAACCATGTATTGTATATCAAAACTACCAAGTATAATTGTCAAATCCATGGAAGCTATGGTACGGGAAATGGGAGCAGGCTCATACGGAATACAAGTTTTTGATGCATCAACTGATCTAGTTGGAAAACCCATAATAATATGTCAACTATTTAAATTGGGAAGGAATATGGCAGATATTGTGGGAGAAACCAAAAGCTTGAAATTGCCAAATCCCTGTGATATTAACAAATTCCAGGAATGGTTATGTGAAAAACGAGTCATTGGTCTAGCTACCCTCAGGTCCAAAATACAAGATATACTACGAGCTCGGAAAGTTATAATCATTTCTGAAAGCCATAGTGGAGGTTTCACCGAAAGTATAATAACCTTATATTATGATAATACTATACAAAATTCAGGTACTATGGCATTAGAGATAATGCTTGATAAAATAGAAAACCTGAAATATAATCATGCAAAACATACTACTGAATATTATTAAAGAGTAACAGGTCCTAGAAAGAGACCTATTATCAGTCTAAAAGATAATGATAAAGGGAATTCTGATCCCTTTGCATGATACAAAAATGGTGTGATACACCAAAACACTGTAAATTGAATGGTGAAAACCAAAAAATATGAAAGAGCTATATTACCAGAAGATAAAAGATTCCTTTCAACAACAAAATATCAAGGCAAAATGACAAAAATGGAAAAAGAAGAAAAGGAAAAGCAGATTCCCTGGAAAAGATGACAGATCCTGCAAGATATCATGGCAGACACAGAAGATAAAGATGAAGAAAATATGAAGAGACGACAAAAGAAGAAATGACAGACAAAGAAATGGCAGACAAAGAAAATAAAAGATTCGAAATGGCAGACAAAGAAAATAAAAGATTCGTGGAAAAAACCTGCAAAAGAGAATTATTAGTAATTATGTAAAAGAAACCGGTTATCCCGGTAATCTGTAACCATATAGAAGGACTACTATAAATAAGTCCATGCATAAAATGTAAAGGATATCAAAAAATTTCTGAAGTTCAATTCTCTCTTTGAATATGTCTGGCTAAACTTCTTCACTCTCTATAAACTCTACTAAGAATATATCATAATAATAGAAAAGATTATTTTATATGTATCATATACAATCAGGATTAATTCAGGAAAATAATACCTTGGGAAATAGCAATATGGAAGAGACCGTGTGAGGACTCCTGCATCCAGCCAAGAATATCCAAAGGAGCTTGGAGAGCGTTGAGGATAATAGGGCAAGGGTGAGTTGAGACTTCCGGTGACCAGAAAGCTATTGTAAGAGGTAAAAATTCTGATTTAAATCTTATTGTGTATGATAGCATTATAAAATAATGTTCTCTAAGATTATGATGTTTAATAAGTATGAGGTTATAGGGATGATTTCATTTAAAATAATGAATTCGTTTTTGTCTACTGCTTACTACATGCAAATATTAATCGATATGAATATGTATTATAATGCGCCTTCCCTCTTTAGGGTTGTGAGGTATATAAACGATCCAGAAATTGGTTTGGTTGGTTCCCCCAGAAATTGGTATCAGAGCCAGTAATAGGCCGGAAATAGTAGACAGTGAATAGTAACTAATGAATAGTAAAAGGTACATGAATAGTAAAAATAAAATAAAATTTGAAGGTTAAATGAGACCTCCGACAAGAATAAATAGAGAAAGGAATAAAAAATATAAATCTAAAATAATAGCAACTCTATTAATTTTATTAATAGTAGAAAACAAAGTAACACAACAGATGTGTAAGAAAATTTTATATAGACAATTAATCTGACTTATGGAAGATTTAAGGATACGATCAATTCAGTATATAGCTGATAAAGAACCAACATATAATAGGCTAATAAATCAACATATTAAAAGTTGTAAGATAAGCATGCAAATAATAAATGAAAAATTAGATATTATAGCTATATTACAAACAATGTTGGAAGAAAGAGATGAAAAAATTAGGAGACTAGAGGAAGAAAAACTTTTATTAAAACGAGAAAAATTTATTAAAGAAACTAATTTAGAAATCGAAATAAAAGACTTAAAAGAAGTTTTAACTGAACAATATAGATTAATAGACGATTTAAGACAAAAAAATAAAAAATGAATTGGACAGATCCAAATGCAATAACTAGAAATAATAGAAAACTAAAGCAATTAATAAAAAATCAAGAAAAAATATAAATAGATCTGGAAAAATTACTAGAAAGAAAAAATAAAATAACATGGACAAGAGAGAATAACGAAGAAATTATGAGAATTTACCAACAACTTGGAAATATGATAATAACATTTAGAAATGATAAACTAAGAATACAAGGACTTAAAAGAATAATTTTAACAAATAATATAACTGGATAAAATATAGATGGATAAAATGTCATTAGAAGAAATAAGTGAAAAACAAGATATATATATTATCAAATGGATGAATACGAAGGAGGAACATCACAAACCCTAAGTTTTAAACCAGATATATATAATCAAATTCAAAGTGAAACAGAAGAATTAACAATAAAAAAGATATTCAAGACATCATATTTTGAAAGAAATAAGGAAGTTAGGTATATAGCCCAAAAACATGAGAATGTAATAGATATAGATACAATAAATGGAAAAACAAGAATAAATTTAATAACAGATGGATTAATAAAAAGAGAATTATCCAAATTAAAGCAAAAGGAAGCAAATAAACTAAAAAATATATATATTGGAGCAATAGAATTTACAATAAAAGCATATTTTCAGAAAAATATCGATACTCCTATACAGATATATGTATTGGATGATAGAATAATAGGAAATATACAAGATTCATTAATAGCGGCAATAAAAGGAAACTTGATATATCAGAAATTAAAATTTATAATACAACCCGATTTCAGTATATCACTAAGGGATGAAAATAAAGAAAGATCTTTAACATTATACTATAAGTTAGATGGAATAAAAATGCAAAAAGGAAGTAAAGTTATTAGTATAGAAACCAAAATGGTTTATGCTATGACTGGAAACCATCACGTAAAGAAACAAACGGAATTAGGAATAATAGTACCAAAGTTATATAATGATATATTAGAAAAAATTGAACATAAAGAAGAATCTCAAATAACAATCCCAGAAGAAATTACAATAGATTTTAGTAATAGACAAGTGATTCCAAGGCAAAGATAAATCCAATATTAGAAGGATCTAGATTAAGTTTTAGAAAAGAACAAAATCCTATAAGATTAATTAGATCAATGAGTATGACGAGTAGAAAGATAGATTTAATAAAAATAAATACTGATAGTTTGAAAATAAAAATAATAATATTTGACGAAACAATAACAAGAGACTGTATAACAGAAATTAATACCGGAGCTACCAAAAGTTTTATTCATATAAGCAAGGTAAATGAAGAAAATTGTAAATGGATAGAACCTCAGACTTACAGATATGCAGAAAATGATAGAGAAATATTTATTACTAAATGTACTAATTTAAAGTTTAAAATATTAGACTTGGAATATAATATAAATATAGGAGTAATAGAATATGATAGTTCGAGTGAATTATTATTAGGAAGCGACTTCTTAAAAATGATAAATTATAAAATTAATAATAATGGAATAAAGATAGTAGATCAAGGAAAAGAAAGATTTATAGAAAAACTATGAATATACAAGAAAAATTAAGGAATAAGAAAGAAAAGTTAAAGAAAATACAGAGTATGTTAGAAAGCGAAATAGATTCACAAATAAAATACTTAGAATATAAGGAAAGACAAACAAAGTTAGAAAATGATATTAAGAAATTAGAAGAACAGAGTAAAAATACTAGTAAATATTGGATAGATGTTGGAAATGGTTGGAAGAAGCGAATCAACAAATAATAAAATGTCAGACTCAGAATTTATAAAAAATTTATGGGAAGAAATAATAGTTAAGGAAAAACTAAATGCAACAATGAGATTGGTAGAAAAACAAGATAATCAAGAAAATTTGAGACAAATAATAAGAGAAGAGTTAACAAGCTTATGGAATAATTCTGAAATACCTACTTTAAAAATGATACTAGACAAGTTAATAAAATTAGAAGAAGGAAAACAAAAAATTATACCAGAAAAAGAAATTACAAATAAGCCAGAACTAAAAGCCATAAATGCATGGAGAAGAGTTAATGAGCCAATGATGATAGATATAAGTAAAATGAAACCTAATATATCTGAACCAATAGAAAAGGTATTAGATAATTTGGGACAACTTAGTAAAAAAGGAAAGTTCTAATGGAAACTAAAGAACAAAAAGAATACAACGTGATAAGATTTTTAAAGAATCATGGAAAAGAAATTTTAGAAAGAGAAAAATATAAGTATGAACCATTAAAAAAGGAAACAACTAGTGAAAGCAAAGCTGAGTTTAAGATTGATACAACTGTGATAGAATATTTAAAGCCAAAATTAGAACAACAAAAGGAAGAAGTAGAAGAAATAAGGACGGAGAATAAAAAACTACGATTAAATACTAATGAAGAATGGTTAGAAAAATATAAAAAATATAAAAATAAATATAAAGAAACTAAAAAGGAACTAAAAGAGGTAAAAAGAGATTTAAGACAAACAAAAAAGGAATTAAATGAAAAAACAGAAGAAAATAAAAAAGAAATAGAAATATTGAAAAGGCAATTAAATAAGTTAAAAGTAAAAAAAAAGATACAAGTGAAGTTTCTTGTACTGTATCTACAAATAATAATACAAGTACTAGTGAATCGGAACAAGATAATTCAGGAAAAACGGTGAATATAATAGAAGAATATAACAGTAGTTATGAGGAAAATTCTGAAATGGAAATAGAAAATAAAAATATAATAGAAGCTTTAGAAAGAATGAAAAATGTAAATGCAGTAATAAAACAAGAATCGAATAGTGACCAAGAAGATAATTATACTGATATAGAAACTGAAGGAATAAAAAATGAGGAGATGGATAACTACCCAAAAGAAGAAGTAACCGACCATAATATGGAAGTTATAACAAGATATAGGAACACGATACCAAAACATATACCAACAGGACAACATAATGAATTTAAAGAATTCATAGGATCAATATCACAAGGCGTAAATTTAAATGGATACTTTTTAGATTTAGATAATGTATACGAAGAACTAGAAATTAGCAGGAGAATAACTGATTGGAATTTAGGAATGTATATAGCATTAATGAATTCCACTCATACAGATGAGTTAAAATATACTTATAACTTGATCTCAAAAATGTTAATTGGAAAGGTAGCATATTGGATAGAATCCATAGAATATCAGTTAAAAACTGAAGTACTAAGGTATGCAACGGATTGGAAATCAATGTTACAAATATTTGATATGATATTAAAAAGAGAATTCTTAGGAGAACCTTGGATAGTAGCTAGAGACCAAGTTCTAATAGAAAGAAAAATAGAAATAATAATGAATCTAAATAACATGAAATGCTGTAAAATTAACAAGTTACCAGAATATACTATAAGTTTTACTAAATTCTTTTATGAAGCTAGATTCTTACCCGAAGAAGGACATATATATCAACAATTATATTATGATCATTTACCAGAACCTTATAATACTGAGATAACTAAGGAATATAATAAGTTAGAATCTCGTGAGAACACTCTGGGTGAAAGAATAAGAGTACTAAGAGGATATCTAATGAGAAAATGTGAAGAATATAGGGTACAACAGAAGGTTAAAAAGGATAAAAAACTATGATTAAGAGAAATATGTGGATTCACTGAAAGAAGACTAGTATTTGGATGTGAAGATAAAAAACCCTATAGGAACTATAAGAAGAGGTATAATAAGAAAAAATCATATGATAAGTACAAAAACAAACAAAATAGAAATAATTATCCTTATATATATAACAGATGATAGGGATAAATAAATTATGATTGTATAATTAAATACTGCATTAATTGTACAAGCTGTGGGCTGCTAGGCCCAATAATAAGATGTATAATATTCAGACTAGAAAGGTTAAGCCTGACGGACCAGATCAGGCCTGGTGGAATAAAAAAGGCCCAAAAGCCCTGATTATTAATTAATTTCGTAATTAATTAATAAGGGAGAAATCAGATGTTGAAAAGAGTCCCGATAAGGATATAAATCCTTAGAGATTAGCCTCAAGGGGACCTAAAAGGATAAGGAATCAGCTTCCTACTTCCTAGGACTCCTAAGTCTATCCTAATTCAGAGGCTTGTCCACCAAGTCTCCTATACCAAGTCCAATTCAAGGACTCCCACATCTATATAAGGGGTCTCACCCCCACCAATCAGAACTACGTTTTTTGACTTGATCCTTGGCAATCAGCAAGGTACGTAGGCATCTTGTTAAGGCAGATTGAGTCACGAAATACAAGAGCAGTCAAATCGAGCCTTGGAGCTCACGTTCCTTAGTATTAAATACAGCAATTATATATAGCAGTTTTAATCCATAACATTTGGCGCCGTCTGTGGGAACAACGCAACAACAACCATGGCGAGAACACGGAGAACAACCAGCACTCTGGAGGAGGGAACACCATCAGGGACAACCCAGGTGATTTCATCAACCGTGGAGGTTCCTCCCCATTCAACTTATGCATCTACTCAGGGGGAAGCCCAGACAGGGGCAACTCATCCTCAGCCACAAGGGACAATTCCCCCGATTATTCAAGGTACGAATCCTCAAGTTCAACAAATACATATACCTGTGAATTCTCGACCCGTCGGGTATGAATATTCAACTATTGTTACTACTAACCCCCCTTATGGGATGCCCCTTCACCCTGAGGTTGGAGGAAGTGGATATGTTGGGCGAAGCGAAGCACGAGGGCGGTCGCCCCCCTATATACGAGGTTTGGATCCTATCCCTGAGGATCGGGAATTTTCTGGTCCATACACTGAGAGAGACTCCGAATCTTCGGATGATGAAGTGGCCCCGAGAAGGAGGCGTCCTGGAAAAGAGCCAATGGCCGATGGAAGGCAACGCCCCCAAAGCACCCCAGGGGCGAATCCCCAAGAAGTGCAGGAAAAGATCAGGGCTCATGAGGCTGAAATCCAAAGGCTGAGACGTGATTTGGAGGCTCACCAGGCCACCAGATCCCACATACCTCCTAGGGGGAGAAATCTTCCTCCTATCATAGACCTGGATGGTCCGGTAAGAAGAAGGGCTGCTGTCCCAAGAACTGATCCAAGCAATCTCCTTCCCCTTGGAGATCCTGATGATCCAACTCCACCCTTCACAGAAGAGATAATGAATGCCCATATCTCAAGGAAATTCAAGATGCCCACTATCAAAGCCTATGATGGCACGGGAGACCCCGCTAATCATGTTAGGACATTCTCTAATGCACTGCTGCTGCAACCCGTGAACGATGCTATAAAATGTCGGGCCTTTCCTCAAACCCTGTCGGGTATGGCTCAAAGATGGTACAGTCGCCTACCCCCAAATTCTATTGGATCATTCAGAGAATTAAGTCAGGCTTTTATTAAGCAATTCATCAGTGGAAGAGTCCATGAGAAAAGTTCAGCATCTCTTATGAGTCTTGTGCAGGGAGCTAAGGAATCCTTAAGAGATTACCTGAATCGTTTTACAAAGGAGGCTTTAAAAGTCCCAGACCTTGATGATAAGGTAGCCATGATAGCACTGCAACAAGGAACTAGGGATGAGTTTTTTCAAGATGTCTTTGGCCAAACGACCCCCTGAGAGCATGTTGCAGCTCCAAGAGAGGGCAGGGAAGTATATCAAGGTTGAAGAAAGTATGAGGAAGACTGTAGTAAGTAATGAGCCCACTGGAGGCAAGAAACGAAAAACTGATTTGGAGTATATCGCTAAGGATAAATATCCTAGAACTGAACAAAACCCTGATTCAACCCCCAAGAAGGGAGGACCTGGGCAAAAGTTCACTGAATACGCTAAGCTGAATGCTCCCAGAAGTCAGATTTTGATGGAGATTGAGAAAGACAGAGATATTCGCTGGCCTAAGCCCTTGAAGGCTGATCCCGCCAAGCTAGATAAGGGCAAGTATTGCAGGTTTCACAAAGATGTTGGCCATGACACCGATGAGTGTAGGCAGTTGAAAGATGAAATTGAGTTTTTGATTCGAAAAGGAAGATTGAACAAGTATACTGGAGATGGAGGAGACAGAAATAATAATGGAAGGAAGAACTTTGAAGATCGTAGGAGGGACCAAGATGATCAGGGGCGGAATCCCCAACCTAGAGGACCAGTTATAAACACCATTTATGGAGGGCCGAGACCTCGAGGGCCTGTGATAAACACGATCTTTGGAGGTCCAACTGCTGCTGGATTGTCCAAAAATTCCAGAAAGGCATATACTAGAGAGGTTATGCATATTGTTGGAGAAGCCCCTAAGAGGGCCAGGACAGAAGTAACATTGGCTTTTGATGATTCCGACCTAGAGGGTGTGAAGTTTCCCCATGACGACCCGCTGGTCATAACGCCGATAATAGGAAATAGGCCGGTTAAGAGGGTCCTGGTGGATAATGGTGCTTCTGTGGATATCTTGCTCCACGACACCTTTCTAAGGATGGGGTATAACGACTCTCAGTTGACCACCAACCGACATGCCGATATATGGATTTGCTGGAGTAGAATGTCCTGTGGAAGGGATAATTAAATTGCCTACCACCATAGGTACGGAGCCAAGGCAAGCAACGCAGATGCTGGATTTTGTGGTGGTAAAGGCTAGTTCAACTTATAATGCTATCATGGGGAGAACAGGGATACATGCCTTCAAGGCAGTCCCCTCTTCCTACCATTCAGTCATGAAGTTTCCCACCCGA
>NW_027417811.1:0-124995 GCF_009905375.1 Apium graveolens | reverse complement strand
TAGTTCATAAGTCTTCAAGATTCCATATAATCTTTCAAGAGTGAAGTCCTTATAATCCTGAGAGTTTCTTAAGGAGACAGTCATGGGTTTCCATTCCTTTGGCAAGGATCTTAAGAATTTAAGATTTGAATCCTTCACCTGGTACACTCTACCATACAGCTTCAATCCATTCAACAACTTTTGGAATCTGTTAAATGTGTCATTTAAAGATTCATTTTCTTCAAAATGAAAATACTCATACTGTTGAATGAGAAGCTGCATCTTGTTTTCTTTTACTTGTTCTGTACCTTCACACAGCAGCTGAACTGTGTCCCAAACCTCTTTGGCAGTTGAGCAATTTATCACATTATCAAACATATCCTTGTCAAGACCATTAAACAAAATGTTCATAGCCTTCTTATCCTTGTGGACTTCTTCTGTGTCTTCCATTGTCCATTCTGCTCTAGGTTTTGGAATGGATTGACCAACAGCAATTGTGGCCGTAGCAACTGTGGCTACTTTGTGGGGAATGTGAGGACCATTCTCAATACAGTTTACATAACCTTCATCTTGGGAGAGTAGATGAAGGTGCATTTTCACCTTCCAGTGGTGATAACTGTCTCTGTCAAGAACTGGGATTTTTACTCCAATATCCTTCTTACTCATCTTTGTTAGATTCCAAGATCTTTAAACTCTTTGTTTGTCAAGAGCCTGCTCTGATACCAATTGTTATTTCTAGAGAACTAACAATGAGATTTACAGAAGGGGGGTTGAATGTAAATCTCAAAACTTTTTCAAGTTTTGAGCAGTTTATAAAGACTGTGTGTTCAAGATGAACAAGTGTGTGAATTGCTTTAAGCTGATACAGACAGATATATATTCAAACACAAATGTAAAGAACACAATAAACCTTTAAAAACTTTTCTGGTGGATTTGTTGTTCCACCAGAGATGGTATTTCAGAAATTCTGTGATCTAAGAATTTGATCACAGCTGCATCCTAGTACAAACTAGATAATTTTTCTCTCAAGATTTTTCTAAACAGCTCTGGAAAAATTCTTATCTAATTACTAGCTACTACTTGGTTTATATATTACCAAGTTTACAAGTGAAGACAAGGATATATAAAATAATAAAGTAAGATCTCCACTTGTTTCTTCTCCAGTTCACTCCAGTACTTTGTTGACTTAATGTCTCTTTATACTAGAGTAGAACGACTGCTTTTTCTGATGTTCCTGAAATTAGGCTGCCACATTTCAGTTATCTCTGTTCACCCACGTGCCTCTGTTTGTAGGTACAACTACCACTTATCAACGGTTAATCAACAGAACATCCGTTGAAGCTTTCATCCGTTGATGCACTCATCCGTTGAAGGATGTTATCCGTTGAAGCTTTAGAGACATCCGTTGAAGCTTAGCTTCTCATCCGTTGAAGGTCTTTAAGTCATCCGTTGATACCACTTCATTTATACAAAATTACAAGGCATGAAATATTTACAATTGGCCTTCCTATCTGCATATCTTCTAGTAGTCAACATGACTCATAGTTTCTCTCAACTTCTAAGAATTACATCTTAAATACAGAGACTGAAATATGCTACAACACTAGACTTATTTCTAAGTAAAGCTACACCATCAACGGATAGCCAAAGTGGTCTTATCCGTTGAGGCTACAGACACTGAATTTCTACTTAAGTGTTTTGTTAAACATATCATCAAACTAATACACATATATTCCTAACAGATCAACAACTAGCAGATATCTTCACAAAACCACTGTGTGAAGCCACTTTTACAAGATTGGTAAATAAACTTGGAATGGTTTCAGGTTCTTTTTCTAAATCTGCCTAGTTTTGTTCTGATGCATCAGACTTTATGATCAGTATTTATAGAATGTAATCTCTTTGTGTATTCTGTGATTAATTGAAATATGCGTTTAAGTACTGATTGTTGTCTGATATATGTTTCTAAACTCTGATAAGTGATATGTCTGTTTAAGTAACTATTCAATCCTATGAGGATAACTGTGCTAGATACTGACCTAGTAGTCTTCAATAAACAAATGATCCCATGTAAGAAGTAATTATTTCTGTGGAAATCTTATGAAACAAGCAAATTCTGATAATTGAGCTTAGTTGAGTTTACTTTGTTTATCTTATTACTAAGTCACAAATTAGAATAATGATACTCATCTGTTAAGTTCTGATACTAGTAAAACTGCTGAATATACTAAGTGCTGATAAACCTCACTTATCAAAAGAAAAAGCAAAAAGATCAAAGAATAGAATCAGGTACTCCTTTGAGATCTAGAGTAAAAATGTGGAAGGGACGACCCAAGTGCATTGCTGGTATTAAGTAAATATGTATTAGAAAAGCAAAATATTTTCTTGGTGACTTTTCACACTCTATGATTACTGGAGAAATACTCTGATAATAGCATAAATTCTGATAAGCAGTCGTGACTCACTTACACTGAGAAGCCACAGTAAAATAGAATTTAAAAAGATGCATAAAATTAGCACAAAATAGTTGAGGTGGACTCAAGCATGAACTCATTCATCAGTAGGTTTCAGGATAATGACAGCTCTTTAGCAAAATTTTAGTTATGCCTTATTTCTAAGATGTACTGAAGTGAATCAGACTTTACTCTTTGTCTGCTATTTAGCTTGATGCACACACTAATCACTCCATCTGAATGATGAAAATTACTGTGGTGGTCTATGTTATTTTAGATAAACAGTCATTGTGTCATTTTGCACTAATTCTGAGGACAAGTTCTAGTTGCATATTCTGAAGATAAAGTTATGAAGAGTATAACTCAGAACTTGTATGAGGATTTACTCAGATAAGCATTCCTTTTTCAAGTTAAGAAATTATGTTCTGATGACTGTTAAGTTCTGATATAAGTCTAAGTTCTGATATTACAATCTAAATTCTTTACTTGACTTATCTGTGAATAAAATTTGATAACAGTCTCGGTTCAAACTAGAATATGTTGAAGTGGAAGATTAATAGTCACTATGGTTAGGGTTAATGGTATTCGTACTTGAACAGTCCACTTTTACTTGTTTCTTATGCGCATTAAACCATGTTTTCTCTTTCCAATGAATGTTATTCTTTTTCCAAGTCTGGGGAGACGAAGTAGAATTAATTCTACCTGTCAGCATTAAATTCCTTTGCGTTTCCTGGCATTCACTTGCCTATATAAGCACCCACTTCACACCAGCCTTCCCATCAAATTCTTTCTCACAAACTTACCTTCATACTTTTTCTTTCAAAAACACAATGGTCAGATACAACATATTTTTGAATTACCAAACATTTAATATGGAGCTAAGCTGTGCTGAATGGCAGCAGAAATGGCACGTCACGGCCATTCCTGAGGAGATATGGGACTCTGTCCCACATGAGGTACTGACCCACCTCCTGTTCTTCTATATGGATTACCATCGCCATCTGGAGCGATTGGAGGAGGAAAGGCTGGAAGCTCTCCGCCAGCAAGAGCAAATCATCAGACTCGCCATTCTGTTTGTCGAGAGTAGGAAGAAGAAATGATTTATTTTCTTCTTCCTGTTTTTCTTCATCATCAGCCTTGCCCTGCTTCTTGAGCTAGGACAAAGGCTGTTGACGTTAGGTTTAGTAGCTTAGGGAAATCTTGTACAAGTGCTGATGTAATTTCAATTTCATGAATGTATTCACTTGATATATTAATGAACTTTGTTTTTGTTTCAAGATTTTGTCTCTGAGATACTTTGTAATGCATTGATAAATCCTGATAGATATTCATATTCTGATGACCATATAAATTATGTTTTAATTTAAGTTCTGATTTTCCTTTATCAGTACTTACTCATATGATTTATCTTGGTCATTTTCACTTGATTTCTTTTCAGAATATTAATGATGTAGTGAAAAATAATTAAATCGGTGGGAACGGTTTCAATTTTGAATTAAAACTGTTTCACCTTGATTAATGGAATATCTGGGTAAGTGGTACGGTTTTTCCTTGAAAACAGGCAAGTGGGCAAGTAATGATTACTGTTTTCTCGTGCCCAGTAACTATCCGTTATTACTGCATGTCTGGCAGGTGTCCAACGGTAACATTTTTTTCAGAGTATAAGTACGACAGAGAGAGGATTTCTTTAATCTTTTATTTCCTTCATACTTTTTCTCTCTACTTGCTTTTACTCTCGCTTTCTCTCTTCTTCTCACGTTGGTTTTTCATACAGACATTTTATCAAACACTTAACAGGCACTTTTAAATCTCAATTTTTCACATGGCACCTAAGGATTTAATCATTGATGGAGCTAAGTTTGTTCCCAACAACTATGCTGCAATTCTTGATCATGCTGAAGCTCCATCTGAATTGCATTTTGTGCAAGATCTTCTTGCACACAGTGAGATTGGGTATGCATTAACCCAGCCTTCAGTCTTTTCGAGCCAACAAGTTCTGACGTTTTGGCGGACTGGGCACTTTGATGATGGTGGTAGACATGGCACTCCTAGTATTGTTTTCGAAGTGGGTGATTCTTCTTATGCAGTCACTCCTGGTATAATACGCAAGGCTCTACATCTCCCAGAAGGTTGTACCTTTTCAATTCCAGAAGAATCAGCTCTTCAGGAGTTAATGGCAAATTTGGGGTATGAAAAGAGTTTGGCAAAACTTGGGCAGTTGAAACGGGCTCATATCAGAAGAGAATGGAGCTTCTTCTTCGACTACATCACTAAAGCTTTTGGGAACAAATGTTCGAATTTTGATGCTATCCCAATTCTGAGTCAGCACATCGGGTATGCTATTATAAATCAAACTCATTTTGATTTTGCAACTGGTATAATTGGTTTTATTGGGGATAGGATGACAGAGGATAGGAATGTTGTCTATTTTGCTAGATTCTGTCAACTTATTTATACTTTTAGTACTGATGAACCTCAATTAGTCAGTTCCTCAACCCCACCTTTTAAAGCTGCAAAACGCTACTTTAATGACCTGGTAAATGCTGACACTAAGAAATCAGTGGTTAGACCATTACAGATTCCTCAGTCTGTCAAACAGATCCTAGTAAATGCTGATCCTGATACTTATAGATCTGTTTACTCTGATGTCCAACCAACAACAAACACTCAAAAACCATCATCCTCAGCACCTACCACTCATTCTACTCAACATACCCTCAGGAAATATCTCAAATCCTATCTCTCCACTTCACAGACTGTTCAACCCTCATCCTTAGCACCTACTGTGAAGCCTTCATCCTCCAAGCCAAAGAGGACAAAGACTGTTCCTCAAACACCTCAAAAGAGAAGGAGGATTGCCTTGAGAGATGAATCTGATACTGAGGACCAGGTTCCTTCTTCAGAACCTGTTGTAAGTGAAGCTGAGAAAGAGACTACTCAGAAGGATTCTGGAATTGGGGGATCTAGGCTTCTCAAAAGGCTTAGAAGAATGACAGTTCCTGAAACTCCCAAGGAATCCAAATCAACAAAGAGATACAAGAAACAGAGGGCAAAAAGGCCAGTTTCAGATGATGAAGAGGAAGCAGCTAAGGAAGGGGATCAGGAATCTCTGATCTCACAAGACAAGAAATTTGCTACAGTCACTTCTTCTCCATCAACTCCATCTAAGGAAGATGTTTCTGAAAAGGCTACCACACCATCTGTGTTTCATGTTGATCCAGGCACAAGTGCTGATATTGATGTTCAAAACTTGGTTGTGCCTGAAGTAATTCTCTTAGAAGCTCCAACAACAACTAATCCTTCAACAACACCTGTTACTGATGCTGTTCAAACTTCAGAGTTATCTACAACACCTTCTCTGCATCAAGATGCTGATGATCAGAATTTAGGTGAGCATCAGGATATGGCTGTTGATCAGAACTTAGAACCAGATCAGCAATTAGAGGATGCTGAAGCCTTCATTGCTACACACACTGTTGTCTTATCAGAAGATACTGATTCTTTAAGTTCTGATGCTGCAAATGCTGGAGATACTGGTGATGCTGCTCCAACTGCAGATGCTGATGCAGCAGGTCCTTCAGGACATGCTCCTCAACAAACTATTCTTAAGTCTGAACTTATTAAGAAGTTTGTTACCCGAGAAGCACCAGTGTCTTGGAGTGAAACTCCTGCATGACGGGAGTGGACTAAGGAATGGAACTCAGTTTCATGTGTTCCAAATGATATTCATCTTGCTGAGCACTTGACTAAAGCTGATGAAATGTTAAATTCTGATGATTTCAAAACCCAGCTTAGAGTCACTGCATTGAGTACTAAACATCTACAAGGTCTTCATTCAACTACTCGTGCAGAGCTACACAAGATTCAGGAAGAATTTATTAAGCAAGGAGAAGTTTGGAAAATTGATAAGAAAAAGTTCTTCCAACCTACCTTTGACATGATTGCTTCTATTGAGAAGACTCAAGATCATCAACAAGCTCAGATTGGTGATATTCTGAAAAATCAAGCTTCTCAGCAATCACAACTTAATGAAATCCAATCTTCAGTGGAATTGCTTGTCTCTCTTCTATTACCTGCTGATGCCAAAAAGGGGGAGAAAGTAATTAAGTCCAAATGTAAGACTGACAAGACACTGAAAGGGAAGGATGATGGAAAAGATGATCGAGGAAGCTCTGGAATGGGTAGAGGTCATAGTCAAGGTAGAAGATTTACATCAAGACAAGCTGAAATCACAAGTCACAGGACAAGTTCTGATACTGGGAAAAGAATAAGTTCTGCTATTGGTAAAAGGATAAGTTCTGATGAAATTTTAGATCTTGATGAGGAAATGTCAAGACAGTTATTTCTTCAGGAAAATCCAGGAATGGACTTGGAGAGTTTAATGGAAGAAGAAGCCAGACTTAAATCAGAGATAGTTGCATATAAATCTGAAGCTTCTGGTAAAAAGCCACTTCCAAAACTCAAAGGCATTGTGATCAAAGAAAAGACACATACTGAAGCAACATTGGCTAAATCACAACCGCAGATAGATCCAAGATCCAAGGGTAAAGAAAAGGTTGGTGAACCTATCAAGGTTTATGTGCCTCCTGAGAATGAAAAAATTACTAATGAAAAGGATGATCTTGCTCTGACTTCAAGAAAAGTTCTTAAAACAACCTCTGACATGGCTCAAGTTGTTCAAAGTCAAGAAATTGTAAGTTCTGATATTCAGAAGAAGCAAGTAACCTCTGACATAGCTCAAGTTAACTTGATATCAGAAGATAGACCAAAGACACTCCTACCAGGATTCACTAAAGCAAAACAGACTCAACCTTTAAAGACTACTGCAAGTGGTTTTGAAGCTAGAGTAGTTACTGGAAAGGAAGCAAGAGATAAAACTGGATTGGGAAGTGCTAATGAAAGAAGAATACATAACACTACTAATGATCCAACTTCCTTGAGTGAACTAGGTATTGGAGCAACTCCTGAGAGATTGAATCAACTAGAATCTATACAAATGGTTTACCATACCTACTTGAAAGAATACATCTTGTTGTATTTCATGACAGATGGTAGGGTTTATTATATAAGACAAAATGCCATTCCATTGAAGTATTTTGAAGAATTGGAGCATGTACTATTCTTACTTCAAGTGGATGACAGATTGACAGGGACTGTTGCAAACTATTTGAAGGATCAGATTCAGAGACAGAAAAGGCTTTATTCTGTTAAGTTTGACAGCACATACGTTCCAAAGTACAGAGATCACAAGGGTGATATAGTTGAAATGAAGCCCAATTCTGCTCAAATTGTAACTACCTTTCTAGGGTACAGGGCTGTGGAATTCAATCTTGAGTCTGATAAAGCTTATTTGATCAGACTGGATCAGGATATAAGAAAAGCAAAGATCAATGATCTCAGAGCTGCAATCTTTCAAATTGGTGAAGATACTGCAGAGCTTAAAGATGCCAAAAGGAGAATAATTGATGAACTTAGATATGCTGAGAGATGTTTGTTGAAGAACTATCTCAGAACAACTCCTGACATCAGAGAGATCAGATAATGAAGCCAAGTCAAAGATCTACAACTTCTTAAATTCTGACATTTGTACAGACTGAAGTTGTTATCAGAAGTTAAATATTGGTAAAGCTTTAAGGACTGTAAGTTGTAGTTATCTAGTCTAATTCTCAGGCATTTGTACTTAATGTTTTTGACATCATCAAATATCTGTTAAACTTGTATATTATGCTAATTTACAAGTTGGGGGAGATTGTTAGATATATTTGATAATGTCATGGCTAATATGATTTATGTTTAGATTTCAGATCTTACTTAACAGGACAAATCAGTACTTAACCATTAATCAGTACTTATACTGGAAGTCAGGACTTAAGGATATCAGTACTTATATTATCAGGAGACAATCATCAGAAGTTAGATATCAGAACTTAAGTGCTGAAGGACGTTCAGATAAGGACAGTAGCTGATTAAAGGAAAGAAGATCGAGATAAACATAAGTAGAGATATGCATGAAGAATGAGTTCCGTGAAGAATGGAATACTTGGAAGAAAAGAAATCTGATTGATATATTTTAGGAAGTAGAATTATATTCCATATCAATTAGCGATTATCTTGTAACTGTGTAGTATATAAACACAGACATAGGGTTTACACTATAAGTGTTATCATTTTTAAGAAGATTATACATTGTAACCCTAGCAGCTCTCGTGATATTTGTTCATCACTGAGAGGTAACAGTTCCATACTGTAACAGAGTTTATTGTTTCAATAAAGTTTGTTTTCTGTTACTTAAGATATTAAAGTTCGATTTGATTGTATTATACACTGTATTCACCCCCTCTACAATGTGTGTGACCTAACAATGTATATGCATTATCTTGTGATAAGTGCATGATTGTTATTAGCAAATCTTGTGATATATTGGAGCATGTGATATGGTATATATGCATGTCTGTTTCGTAATCTTGATATCTAATTGTTGATTCAATTGCTTATAAGTTGCATAATACCTATGCTAGAGATAAGCAGTAGTTGCGTATACCCTTAGTATAGGGGACCCAAAGGTGAACATTTTTCTAAATCGGGAGTCGATGTTCCCGAGTATAATATATATATATATATATTGATATAGTTTTCAAAACTATTAATCGAATAAGGTTTATTCGATAACTTTATTTTATTTAATGAATATTATTCTGAATATTCATTCGAGGACTTATGACTCCGCTTACTTTATTTAATGAATATTACTTTGAATATTCATTCGAGGACTTATGACTCCTTTTATTTTATTTAATGAATATTATTTTGAATATTCATTCGAGGACTTATGACTCCGTTTATTTTATTTAATGAATATTATTTTGAATATTCATTCGAGGACTTACGACTCTGTTTATTCTATTTAATGAATATTATTTTGAATATTCATTCGAGGACTTATGACTCCGCTTATTTACTAAATAATATTCTTTATTTTATTAAAGAATAATGTTTCGATAATCAAACTTATTTTCGATTATTCAAATAAAGATCATACTTTCGTATAAGTATATCTTTGGTTATTAATATTCATTTCAAGTATGAGTTTTAAAACTTCTACTTCAATATTTTTATAAAGATTATTCTTTATGGGAATATTATTTAAATAATAATATTCAGATATTTTCTAATATATTGGGACTGATTTATTTTATTAAATCAGCATTACTCCAAACATTCTTAAAAATGTTTTCGAGTCTTCAAAATGATTTTTAAAAGTTAGGGCGGATCCCAAAACTCATTTTTATATTTGAGATCCTCCTTTCGAAGGGGATTTAAATACTCGCTCAAAACCTGAGGGATCCGGCTCTGTGGTGTATTTTATATTCGTAACGAGGTTGCTGTTTTGAGAAAACAATTTGATTACTTGTCCAACGTTCGGGAAGTAAGTCCATCTAATTGAGTCGGCATAAGCGACAGGCCGGGGTACGGTCTATGAAGGTGTAAGAGGCTGGGTGACAGTCCATCCACGCGTGAGTGGTCGGGTAACGGTCTAGCGCGAGGTCCTAATGCGGCCAGGGTGATGACCGGCGAGGAATTCATCCATCTACAGTAGAAAAGGTTACTTATTGGTATCTTTGCCTGATCAGCAAGATATCGGGTTTATGCCAAAATTCTTTTCTTTCCAAATTCATTGGATATTGCAATCTGTTCATACTTTATATGACAGAGGTTTTCAGGAAATGTATGAGAGATATATATGGATATATATATATATATATATATATCAGGACTTAATGAAGTATCTCGTAACTTCATTTCATTCAATAATATTTCAAAGATTGAATATATTCAAGTCTTATCTTGTAGTCTCATCTGTGTGATGAACTTTTGAAACTAATTATAACTTGAACGGTGGTAGTTCAAGTAGTATTCGGAAAAGATATAAGTATATTGGAGTATCTTGTAACTTCATCTTTTCAACTTATATCTAGTAAATGATTATCTTATGCATGACAAAGATTTTCAGAAAAACGTTGAGACAAGGTTAGATATATGAGATCACCTTGCAACGATATTTTATACAGTTATAAACTGGAACTCTGTGTATATTATACATGTCAGAGGATTTCAAAGATTTGAGAAGTATATATGTATATATATTGAATATTTTGCGACTTTGTCGCATTAAAATAACAAACTTGGTTCATTTCTTCTTGACCAAGACTTTCATGAGTACTATGAGAATGCTCATATATTGTTAATTATAATACATATTATTTCGGTGGGCTTGTTGCTCACCCTTGCTTTCTTCTTTCATCACACAACAACAGATAGACAAGATGAACAGGATCAAGCTCCCAATTCGTGAGCGGTTAGGAAACATTCCGCAGTTTCCTGTAGGCATTGATGACAATGTAGCTGAGGTAGGAACTACCAATAGGCCAGGCTTTTAACTATTGATATACCAGACTTATGTATATTATGAATTTTAGTAATGGCAAGGAATATGTAAATTATTCAGAAACCCTTTTAAGGTGTAATGGTTTATAATTGTGGAATAAAATGACTTGTGTTATTTTTGGTATTCATCTCTGAGACTATAACTTGTGGTGTGTGTGTATATTGTGGGGTCACAGTACGCAGTAGTTGGTTGTTTATAAAGATTGAGTGTTATTAAGGGAAATGGAACTCGTGACAACCCGGATTCCTGACCCCGGATTTTGGGGTGTTACACTTTCGACCTGGATCCAGGTCGAAAATTTGCCCATGTTTCAATTCCTGGTCGTGAAGTTTCGACTAGGATTCACGACTTGAAATTCGATCTGAATCCTGGTCTTTTTAGGCTTCCTTCTACTCCATTTTTGATTGGGCCTCTGTTTGGGCCTAATCTTCTTTTTGGCCTTTACATCTTTTAGGGCTTTGATTTGGGCTTTGTATTTTTCCAAATCCTAATTGGATTTGGGCCTTCTAACTCTTATTGGGCCTTGTATTTTTCCAAATCCTAATTGGATTTGGGCCTTCTAACTCTTATTGGGCCTTGTATTTTTCCAAATCCTAATTGGATTTGGGCCTTCTAACTCTTATTGGGCCTCTTATTAATCTGGGCTTAATATGTCAAAATACCCTGTTTAGAATTCTCTAGAATTCTCGGGAATTTTATTTAATTTCTCCCTTGGAATATTCTGGAATGTTCCATTTTCTGGGCTTTCTCTTTGGGCCTCCATCTTTACTGGGATTTTTGTCCCTTCAACTTCACTTTTCCTCTTATATATAGGAGTGAGTAGAGTCTACTGCTCCCCACTTTCTCATTTCTAAATTCTTCTTCTTTCTCCTTCTGTTAAAAATCTCAGAGCAATAACAGTAAGTCGGAGTATCTTAAGCCCCAAAGCCTTTTTTAGGAACTTTACTTCAGGTAGAATTTCTCCCTTTACTTCTTGTGCTTATTTTCGCATAGTTTGCGCTTTTAAAACTATCTCTTTATGTGCCCTTTTTTTCAGATGGCTGATAAGAAAATGACTCGTTTGGCCAAGATGAATGTGGCCAGAAAGTCCAACGAATTCCCTATTCGATCAAGGTACACTTCCTTGATCGATATGATCAACACCCGAGGCGACGAGTATCCGTCCGATGCGCATCTGGATGCGCACAACCATATAAGTGCCTTGCGGGATCCAAAAGAGCTGGAAAAGTTGAGTAGCTGTTTCAGAATCAAGGATCCTTTCAAACTAGTTCTTGCAGGTCCAGCCGACAGGGCCTGTCAGTGGAGGAAGGACGCATTATGCGTCTACAGGGATACTCTAAGGGCAGGTATCAGGCTTCCCTTTCACCCGTTTATCCCCGTTCTGCTAGCTGATGTAGGCATCAGCCCTTTCCAACTCCCCCTAATTCCTGGAGGCTCATTATGTGCTATCTGTCGCAATGCGCCAAGCACAATGTCCCCACTTCTGTTGCTGTTTTCAGAAAGATTTTTCAGTTCAAGAATAGCCCTGATAAGAATCCGGGTTGGGTTTCTTTAAACCAGCGCCCAACTATTCCCCACATAGTGAATGGGAAGTCCATCCCTGACAATAACTTGGGGTTGAAGAAAGATTTCTTGTTCATCGTTTGGGAGGGTGGCGATTAGGGTACCCTATTTCGATCGTCTTTTGGGCTAGCCGTTGATGGGAGCCCAAACGATATAATTTTGTCTGAGGAGGAGGCCAGAGCTTTCAACCTCCTGACACAAGATAATGGGACTTCCCATTCTTGGGATCTTATTAGGGAGACCGTTCTTGTAGAACGCGGCCTTTCTCCCGTCCCTAAGAAGAGTAAGTTTCCTTCCTTATATATATTTCTTTCTTCATTTCCTTCATCTTCTAACTTTGTTAATTCCTCATCTTACTTATCTCATTTGTTGCAGTGGCTGAGAAAATTGAGGAGGCTACAAAGCCTAAGGACCTGGAGATGACCAGGATGAAGCGCGCTGGAAAGGTCTTTAAAGACCCGCGCCTTGAGGATCCCTTCCCGGAGTTCCTACTCCAAGCAATGGAACCAGGCGAAGAAGGCCCCAACCAAGTTTTGCGCACCAAGCAAAAGCCAGGGTCTTACTTTTAACCTGCTTGGGGAATCCGGGGCAAGGATTCAATTGTTGGCAGCACAACGCTTGCCAAGGAATGGTCTAAGCATTCCATCTCCCCGGTTGACTATCAAGACTTTGTCCTTCAACAGGACTTAGAGGGGAAGGAGCTCAGGCTTTGGCGACGGTACGTCTTTTTCCTTTGCCATTCATAGTTGCCTTTTTTATTTTCCCATCTCATACTTTAGCTGTGTTTCTTATAGGCGAACGCCCATTTTCAAGGGGCGATTCACCAAGCCAAGGCTTGGAAGGTTGGCCTGGAGGATGCAAACAAGAAGCTGGAGGAGGCCAACCAAAGAATAGAGGCCCTTGAAGCCCAACTTGCCTCTTCCACTTCTGACCTGGAAACGGCCCGGGCCGAAAATGTTATCCTGAAGGCTCAAAAGGATAAAGCCTTTGACGGCTGGATGGACACTCAGGAGTTCAAGGACTTAATGGTGGAGCACGATGTCCTCCTTCATCCAGTTAGCTATAAGGAAGGCTGGGATGCCGCGGTGGAGGCCATTCAAGATGAATTTCCAGAAGTCCTCGAACAGTCCTCCTTTCCTTGCCCTGTGCGAGTTCCAGCACTTGGGGGTGTTACAGACAAGCTCGCTGATTTGATCAAGGACGGCTCATCGGGGAGTCAAGGCCAAGGCCAAAAGAGGAAGGAGCTCGAGTCCAGCTCTGGAGAGGAAGAAACTTCTTCCGAAGAGGAGCCTGAGCTCGTTAAAAAGAAGGTCAGGGTAGAAGAGCCTCCAAAGGTAGCGCCTCATAGACCAGCATCTCCTGCATCCAAAGCGTCCGAAGGTAGTTCCGAGGGAACCTCTATGGGGACTTCCGAGGGGACGACTGAGACATCCGAGGGGACGACTAAGACATCCGAGGAGACTTCGGATAGTGGTTCCGACGAATCCCAGCCTTCCAAGGCCTAAGTTTTTTTTATGTATTTCTTCTTTATTAGATAATATTTGAACTTTGTAATTGACTTTTCACATTTTGTCCAAGTATCGACGTTTTTCTCTCTTGATTTTTCAAACTCAAGTTTATAACTTGGTTTTATCTTCCATAAAGCAATCAAATCTAATAGGCCAAGATTAAGTCGAAGATTTTATATTATAACTTGGTATTCTGGATACCTTACATAAGATGGGTTCAACCCTGATAAACATATTTTCTATATAGAAAAATCCTAAACAAGCAAAGCTTCAAGGTGCTTTTAAATCTACTTGTCATACTGACAAGTGAGAATCGTACTTTAACTATCTCACACATAGTAAACCTTCAGGTTTTGTGCATGCCACGTTCTCGGAACTTCAAAACCATCCATAGTCTTCAGCTTGTAGGTCCTCTACCCTGAACGCTCTTGATTTTGTATGGCCCTTCCCAATTTAGGGCAAGTTTCCATTTCTGCCCTACACCAGAAGCTTCCACTTTCCTCAAAACTAAATCACCTTATTTGAAGAATCTTTCTTTAACCCTTAGGTTATAATAGAACGAAGCTTTTTTCTGATATTCCACTATCTTCGCATGTGCCTCATCTCGTACTTCATCAATTAGATCCAGGGCTAACCTTTGCCCTTCTTCATTTTCCTTAGCATTGAAAGCTTGAATCCTGGGGGAGGAATGTGATATTTCTACAGGAACAACTGCTTCTGCACCATATGCTAACATGAAGGGAGTTGCTCCAGTCGTGACTTACAGGTAGTCCTATAGGCCCATAGTATGGGGAGTATTTCATCCACCCAGTTATTCCTTGACTTCTCGATCCTCTTCTTTAGTCCATCTAGGATTATTCGATTGGCCACTTCCGCTTGCCCATTGGCTTGCGGGTGAGCCACAAATGTGAATCGTAACTCAATTTTATTTTCCTCAAAATACTTCTTGAACTCCTCGTTGTTGAACTGTGTTCCATTGTCAGTGACTAGGATGCGGGGAATTCCATACCGGCACATAATACTTTCCCACAGGAATTGTGCGACCTGCTTAGTTGTGATCTTGGCCAAGGGTTTGGCTTCAATCCACTTGGTGAAATAATCAATGGCCACAATCAGAAACTTTCTTTGTGTCGTGGCCATGGGGAAAGGCCATAATATATCCATCCCCCACATAGCAAAGGGGATGGGGGAGTTGATAGAGGTCAACATCTCGGGGGGTTGTCTAACAACTGGTGCGTGCTTCTGACAACGGTCACATTTTTTCACATATTCTTTGGCATCAGCCATCATTTCTGGCCAATAAAAGCCTAAACGTGTTATCTTATGAGCCAAGGCCCTGCCCCCCAAGTGTTGCCCATATATGCCTTCATGTACTTCTTCAAGAGCCAAGCGAGCCTCATCAGGCCTGAGACATCTTAAGTAGGGAACCACGAAAGATCTTTTATACAGAATTCCATATATCAAAGAGTATCTTAGTACTCGAACAACCAATTTTCGTGCTTCAGTAGCATCATTTGGTAACCAGCCGGTTTGAATGTGAGCCTTAATGGGATCAATCCATGACGTCCCCAGGCCTATAGGAGCCACAAAGCTTAACATCAATGCTCCGTGGTTTCAAAACGCGATAGTATACACTTCCAGAACTTTCTTCCATCTCTGATGAAGCAAATTTTGACAACGCATCTGCCTTAGCATTTTCCTCCCTTGGAATGTGCTCAATATGGCATTCATCAAATTGGGTCATCACGGCCTTACTAGGCGGACATATTTAGCCATCGTCTCATCCCTTGCCTCAAACTCTCCCTTCACCTGGGATATGACCAACTTCGAGTCTCCACAGACTTTTAAGTTCTTGACTCTAAGTGTCCCTGCTAAGCCAAGACCAGCTATCAGAGCTTCATATTCTGCCTCATTGTTTGTGGTTGGGAAGTCTAGCTACATGGCATACTCAATTAAGAACCCATCAGGGCTTTGTAAAACCAAACCTGCTCCACTTGAATTCATTTTTGATGCTCCATCAAAATAGAGAACCCATTATTCTTTTTCCTTATTAACCTTCTCTTTATCCCCCTTATCAACTTCCTTGTCTTGAGATATGCTATCTTTCTGCCCCCCGACTTCTTGGTTGGGTATGGTACATTCCACCACGAAGTCAGCTAGTGCCTGGGCTTTTATTGCCGTTCGTGGCTTATACTTGAGATCGAACTCTCCCAGCTCTATTGCCCACTTGATCAATCTCCCACTTGCCTTGGGACTGTGAATGATATTTCTCAGGGGCTGATTCGTTAGCACCTCAATCTGATGAGCTTGAAAGTAAGGACGAAGCTTTCTCGAAGCCATTACCAAGGCTAGAGCAAATTTCTCAATAGTTGAATAATTTAACTCAGCACCATGCAGAATTTTGTTGACATAGTATACGGGTTTCTGGACTTTCAGTTCCTCCTTAACCAATACAGCGCTCAAGGCACTCTCTGAAACAACTAAGTACAAGAATAAAACTTCATTCAAAACTGGCTTGGCCAACAACGGGGCCTGCGCCATATATTTCTTCAATTCTTCGAAAGCCTTCTGGTTTTCCTCACTCCATACAAAGTCCTTAATGTTTTTTAGTGACTTAAAGAATGATAGGCACTTGTCTCCTGACTTAGAGATAAATCGTCCCAAAGCAGCAACCCTTCCTGTGAGCTTCTGAACATCCTTGATAGTTTTTAGCGGTTCCATATCCAGGATTACCTTTATTTTATCGGGGTTAGCCTCGATCCCTCTCTTGGAGACCATTAATCCCAAAAAATTTCCAGACCCTACTCCGAAAGCACACTTTGTAGGATTTAACATCATCTTGTGGTACCTCAGGACCTCAAAAGCTTCCCTCAAATGGGCTATATGATCAGTCTTTACTAGACTCTTGACTAACATGTCATCAACATAGACTTCCATAGTCTAGCCAATAAGATCCTTAAAAATTTTATTTACCAACCTTTGATAGGTGGCTCCTGCATTCTTGAGACCAAATGCCATAACAAGATAACAATAAATACCAAAGTCAGTGATGAATGATACCTTTGGGATGTCGTCCTTGTGCATCTTGATCTGATTGTATCCACTAAATCCATCCATAAAGCTCAGCATTTCATGCCCAGCAGTGGCATCTATCAACGTATCGATCCTTGGTAACGGAAAATAGTCCTTAGGACATGCATCATTTAGATCAGTGAAGTCCACACACATCCTCCATTTTCCATTAGCCTTCTTCACCATTACAGGGTTTGCTAACCACTCTGGAAATTGAATCTCCTCAATGAAACCAGCCTCCAAGAGCTTCTCCACTTCCTATTTTATAGCTTCTTGCCTTTCTGGAGTAAAACTTCTTTTCTTTTGTTTTACCGTTTTCCGATTTGGGTCCACATTCAGCTTGTGAGTAATCAATTCCGGGTCTATGCCCGGCATATCAGCCGCTGACCATGCAAAAACATCACTATTTTCTTGCAAAAATTTCACCAACTTCTCTCTAAAAGGCTCCTCAAGCGTTGCTCCAATAAAAGTCACCTTCCCCGGATCTTCGGGGGCCAAAGGAATTGAAACCAAGTCTTCTGCTGGCTTTCCCCTTTTCTCATCATTCTCTCGGATATCCTTCAATAGGAAGAACCTGCCTCCCAACTCCATCTGCCCTCAAAGAGGCCACATAGCAGCTTCTAGCCATTTTTTGATCTCCTCTTTCTTCTCCAATCCCATCTCGAGTCGGGAACTTCATAACTGAATGATATGAAGAAGGGACTGCCTTGAAGGCATGTATCCCTGTTCTTCCCATGATAGCGTTGTAGGTCGAACTAGCCTTCACCATCACAAAATCCAACATCTGAGTTGCTTTCCTTGGATCCTGTCCAATGGTTGTTGACAACTTGATTATTTTATCTACGGGGCATTCCACTCCTGCGAATCCATATATCGGCATGTCGGTTGGGGTCAATTGGGAGTCATTATATCCCATCCTTAAAAAGGTGTCATGAAGCAAAATATCCACTGAAGCACCATTATCCACAAGGACCCTTCTTACCGGGCTGTTCCCTATTATCGGGGTTATGACCAACGGGTCGTCATGGGGAAATTTCACACCCTCCAGATCAGAATCATCAAAAGACATTGTTACTCCTGTCCTGGCCCTCTTCGGGGCTTCCCCAATAATATGCATAACTTCTCGAGCATATGCTTTCCTGGAGTTCTTGGATAACCCAGCAGCAGTTGATCCTCCAAAAATTATGTTGATCACAGGCCCTTGGGGGCGCGGTCATCTGAAGATTGTATTTATCACCGGTCCCCTAGGTTGGGGATTTCGCCCCTGATCTTCTTGATCTCTCCTTCGGTCATCAAAGTTCCTTCTCACGTTGTTGCTTTTATCCCCTCCTTCTCCTGTATATTTGTTCAATCTTCCTTTTCGGATGAGGAACTCAATTTCATCTTTCAGTTGTCTACACTCATCGGTGTCATGACCAACATCTTTGTGAAATCTGCAATACTTGCTCTTATCTAGCTTGGCAGGATCAGCCTTCAAGGGATTAGGCCAACAAATATCTCTATCTTTCACCATCTTCATCAAGATCTGGCTTCTAGGAGCATTCAGCTTAGCGTATACAGTGAACTTTTGCCCAGGTCCTCCCTTCTTGGGGTTTGAATCAGAGTTTTGCTTGGTTCTAGGATACTTATCCTTAGCAATATACTCCGGATCAGTTTTCCGCTTCTTGCCTCCAGTGGGCTCATTACTTACTACGGTCTTCCTCATGCTTTCTTCAACCTTGATATACTTCCCCGCCCTATCCTAGAGCTGTAACATGATTTCGGGGGGACGTTTGGCCAAGGACATCTTAAAAAACTCATCCCTAGTTCCTTGTTGCAATGCTATCATGGCTACCTTATCATCCACGTCTGGGACTTTTAAAGCCTCCTTTGTGAAACGATTCAGGTAATCTCTCAAGGATTCCTTTGTTCCCTGCACAATTCTCATAAGAAATGCTGAACTTTTCTCATGAACTCTCCCACTGATGAATTGCTTAATAAAAGCCTGACTTAATTCTCTGAACGACCCAATAGAATTTGGGGGCAAGCGACTATACCACCTTTGAGCCATACCCGACAAGGTTTGAGGAAATGCCCGACACTTGATAGCATCATTCACGGGCTGCAACAGCAGTGCATTAGAAAATGTTCTAACATGATTAGCGGGATCTCCCGTACCATCATAAGCTTTTATAGTTGGCATCTTGAACTTCCTTGAGATATGTGTTAGTGTATACTGAAAATATTTATTTGAAGTATGTACATTTATTTCTGGCCAGTTTATTTGAGAATCATTTGAATGTTTACATGTTGTCTAATATTATATATTGTGAACAATCTAGTATCAAATGGGATACAGAATATTAGATTGTTAAATATGGTTATATAATATAATAAGGTTCACAGCACATGTGGTGTTGGACAATCCACTGGTATGGCTGTAGTATTATTTAGATTAGTTTATATTGACTAATAAATAATACTAGTATACTTTGTGTATATTGAACAGGATCAAATTTAGAATTGTTCCCTTAATACTGATTAAGAAGGAGAACTAAGATTCTATGTTATTATTAATGCTTAGGTTCTTAATCCGGAAATAGTAATTGACACGTGTATATTATTTACATGCTTTGATTTATATATGAAATAATTCTTTTGAATTATATCATTATATTTTAGGTGATGGAATTATATACATGGTGGATATTATTTATTGAAGGAATCCATGTCCTGATAATATTCGGGTTAATGTTGTCCCCTTGAAAGCTCAAAAAGATTTAATTGTGTGAAACCCTGCAGGTGGAATTTATTCTGGCATAATTAAATAAAGGTTGAGTGGATGATCAAGGATAAAAGATATTAATTAAATAAATTATCAGTAATTTATTTAATTAATGGACATATGATATTTTAAACATGGGGAATTTAATAAGCAAATAATATTGGAACCGAATTAATTAAATTACGGTATTAGGAAAGGTAGTGCAAATATTAATTCTTTAGTGGATTGAATTAATATTTAATTACATTGGGCTAGGCTCAAGATGTAATTAGAAGACCCAACCTAATTATCCATGGTCCCTATTGTAGCCTATATATATTCTTATTCTCTTCTTGCTTGGCAATTGTGTGAAAACATATTGTAGCCACCAAGGAGCAAGAAGAGAGGATAACTTGAGAAGGCGGAGGCCACACTTCGCTCAAGGGAATTTGGGAATACAATAGAAGAGCGTGGAATCAACCATTAACAAGGTAATCCTCTTTTCATAATCTTTATCGTAAAACGTAGTAACACCCTAAGTCCGTGGTTCCCAACAATTGGTATCAAGAGCCTGGTAATGGGTTCTACGTTTTATGATATAATGTCCATGTCGTAATTATATATGCGTGTATATAGTGTTTTGCTTGTATTGGTTTTGATGCAGGTTGTTAATCCACTATTATGGCCATGTATATTTTTATTATGTGTTTGGATCCCACGTGGTTTAATCGTGGTTAATTTTTGTTTTGGTTTCCACGTGGTTTAATCGTGGTTGTAATTTACACGAGGGTTGATCGTGTTAGAATAGATTTTACAAAATTAGTTTTGTATTAGATCTATTTTTTTTGTAATTGTTCCGGGTATTTTGTAATAGTTATGTGCGATCGGAAATCAATTCCGGTAGTTTTTTGTTCCGCTGTGCGATTACAAGGGGTTGCTGTTGATATTTGGATCGAACAAAATCAAAACAAAACTCACAGAAAAGCAACAGGCGCGCGCGTTGCGGCCGCTGCGGCAGCTGGGGCTGCTAGGGCCGCTGCGGCAGCTGGGACTGCTGGGGCTGCTGGGGCTGCTGCGGCAGCTGGGACTGCTGGGGCTGCTGGGGCTGCTGGGACTGCTGGGGGCGTCGGGGCGCGCTTGGGGCAGATTTTTTTTTGAGAGCTGGATTTTTTTTCAAGGGCCATAATAGTGGAAAATTTATTTTAATTTTTTCCATTAAATTTTAATTACTGCTTTAATTTATTGATTATGTGTGTCGCTAATTATGTGTGTAATTCTTTTAAAATTGCATGTTTAACTTAATTAGGACGACATGGACATAAATTTTATTTATTGCTTTAATTAAATGTTATATGTTGCTAAAATTATGTGTGTATTTTGAATGCATGATTAGACATAATTATAACAACATAGGGCCCCATTTAATTTTAAAATTCCTCAATTTTAATAAAAAAATTCTAAGTGGGAGAGGTAATTAATATGAAATTAAATCCCATGGTCTCCATTATTGGTTGTAGGTAATTTAACATAAAGACGAATATAAATTATATATACGTCACCCATCGTGGCATGTAATTTATGGTGTCTAGAATGTTATAGAAATTACTAGAACAAACTTCTTAAATTAATAAATTTTGAAAGGAATAAATACGGATTTTCTTTATTTCTGATTTGGGGCGATTTTGTCAAAAACGGGTTCATCGAACTTGTAAGGCTGTGGGTTTTAAGCGAGACCGATGTGACTCCTCCACTACCTGAAAATCAAACCATTGATGAATATTGAATTGAAGTATTCTATTCAAGGCAAAATTATGAATATTGGAAGGTATACACGCCACCCATCGTGGCGTACCAAGTTCCATAGATTTCGAATAATTTAAGATTTGATGATGGTATACACTTAGCTATGAAAAATAATATAGTCCACCCCAACGTGGTATATTGTTTAGTAATGGACCGAAGTAACATTTAAACAAAATTAGGTGGTATACATGTCACACATCGTGGCGTACCAGAAGCTTATGGTGTTTAGATGTTAGTGCATTAAATTTTAATAATTTAGATCTTAATAATTAATGCACCCTTATTTATGTGATGTTTTTATGCATGATTCTCAGGATAAAATGGGCTTTAATCCACTATTCACCATACTTAAGGATAACAAACTTACCGGACCTAACTATATAGAATGGAAATGAAATTTGGACATTGTGTTGACTGCTGAGGAGTACAAGTTTTGCACTTATGAACCCAAACATGAACAGCCCGCTGCTGATGCTCCTGAAGATGAGAAAGAGTATTATAAACGGTGGATTAAGGCTGATGAGATGTCGCGATGTTACATTCTGGCAGCAATGTCGGGTGTTTTGCAGCATCAGCATCAGTCTATGGCCACTGCTTCGGATATGCTCTTTAATCTCAAGGAACTTTTTGGAGATCAGAATAGGGCTGCTAGGCAAGTAGCCATGAAGGCTTTAATGAACACTCAGATGGCTGAAGGCACACCTGTAAGGGATCATGTTCTCAAGATGATGTCGCATCTGAATGAGATAGAGATCCTTGGTGCTGAACTTGACGGGGAAACCCAGATTGACATTATTCTTATGAGCTTGTCCAAGAGTTTTAAGCAGTTCCCTCTTGAATTACAACATGAACAAGAGGCAGTATAGTCTCGCGGAACTGCTGACAGAACTTCAGGCAACTGAAGGATTATTTCGGCAGAGTGTTCAAGTGAATGTGGCTGAGAAAGGTTCTTCCTCTAAGCCGAAAGGTATTAAGAAGAAGAAAAAGGCTCAGACACAGAAAGCTGTGAAGGCAGTGGGAGTTCAGGGTGGTGTGAAAAAGCCTAAGAGAAAGTGCTTCAGATGCAAACAGTCAGGTCACTGGAAACAGGATTGTCCTCTTCCTAAGAAGACAAACAATACTGGTATGTCTTTTTCTCTAGTTACAGAAACATTTATAGCGGCTATATCTACGAGCACTTGGTGTGTAGATACAGGAGCCACTGATCATGTTTGTAATTCTATGCAGGGGTTCCAACTATCCAGAATGCTTAGAGATGGTGAGATATACGTGTTCATGGGAGATGCTACGAAAGTAGCAGTAGTTGCAGTAGGAGTTATTCATTTATCTTTTGGTTCTGATAGGATTTTGGTTTTGAACAATTGTCTTTATGTACCTTCTTTTAGAAGGAATTTAATTTCGGTTTCTAAACTTGCTTTGGATGGTTATAATGTTTGTTTGGATCGTAATGTTTCTATTATGATGAATAAACGAATTATATGTTCTGGTACATTGCAAGACAATTTGTATATAATTAATCCTTGTCAACCTGCACTGCAACTGCAATTTAGGGAATTGAACAACACATCTTCTAACTCTACTAAAAGAAAGGAACCTTCTAGTTTGAACCAAACATATCTTTGGCACTTGAGATTAGGTCATATTAACTTGAGGAGGATTCAAAGACTGGTAGTAGACGGGCCTTTAAGCTCATTGGCAGTGGAGCCATTTCCAGTTTGTGAATCCTGCTTGGAAGGTAAAATGACTAATAGGCCTTTCAAGGCAAAAGGGAATAGAGCCAAACAACTGTTAGAATTGGTTCACTCTGATTTATGTGGACCCATGAATATCAAAGCAAGAGGTGGTTATGAATATTTCATCACTTTCATTGATGATTATTCTAGATATGGGTACGTTTATTTGTTGCACCGTAAGTCTGAGTGCTTTGATAAGTTCAAAGAGTACAAAGCTAAAACGGAGAAGCGACTTAATATAAGTATCAAGTCACTATGATCAGATCGTGGTGGCGAATACTTGCTTGGAGAATTTAGGGAATATTTATCAGAAAATGGGATAGAATCCCAGTTAACTGCACCAGGCACACCCCAGCAGAACGGTGTAGCAGAGAAAAGGAACCAGACTCTTTTAGAGAGTGTTAGATCAATGATGAGTTATTCGGATTTACCCAAGTCATTTTGGGGACATGCCTTAGAGACATCAGCTTATCTTCTGAACTTAGTACCTTCTAAGTCGGTTCCTAAAACCCCCTTAGAATTATGGACCGGGGATAAACCGAGTCTAAGACATATTCGAATATGGGGTTATCCAGCACATGTGCTGAACAAGAACGCGACTAAGTTAGAATCTCGTACATAAGTAAGGTTGTTTGTAGGCTACCCCATGGGAATGAAAGGATATTTATTTTATAGCCCGAAGAATCGGGATGTCATTGTTAGCACCAATGCAAGATTCTTGGAGGAGGACTATATAATGAATCACAAACCCATGAGTAGTGTCGTTTTAGAGGAACTAGTGGGAGGGACAAATAATACCCATGAAGTTGTAGTACAAGTAGAACAACCACAATATAATGTACAACCTGTCACTAATACCGCACCAGTGCCTCGTCGTAGTGGGAGGGTTGTTCAACAGCCTGATAGATTCATGTTTTTGGGAGAGTCTTCAGACTTGGTCCTTGGTGAACATGATGATGATCCCCGTACATACGAAGAGGCAGTACAAGACAAAGATGCAAATCTTTGGCAAAAGGCGATGGAATCTGAGATAGAATCAATATATTCTAATCAGGTCCGGGAGCTCGTGGAACCACCCAAAGGTATAAAACCTATTGGATGTAAGTGGATCTACAAGAAAAAGAGGGGATTAGATAAAAAGGTGAAAGCCTGGAAAGCAAGACTTGTTGCGAAAGGGTATACTCAGAAAGAAGGTATCGATTATGAGGAAATCTTTTCACCGGTAGTCATGCTTAAGTCAATCCGTATTCTTTTATCTATAGCAGCTCATCTCGATTATGAGATTTGGCAAATGGATGTCAAGACAGCTTTTCTTAATGGAAGTCTTGAAGAAACCATCTATATGCAGCAACCAAAAGGATTCATTAAGGAAGGCCAAGAGCATCTGTATGTAAGCTTAAGAGGTCTATTTATGGACTTAAACAAGCTTCTAGAGACTGGAATATTCGTTTTGATCAGGCAGTCCAGTCATATGGATTTGATCAAAGTCCAAGCGAATCGTGCGTAAGAGAAGTGAAGGTAATGCAGTGGTTTTTTCTAGTACTATATGTAGATGATATTTTACTCATTGGAAACAATGTTGAGATGTTGTCATCAGTAAATGCATGGTTGTTCAAACAATTTGACATGAAGGACTTAGGTGAAGCGGCATACATCCTTGGGATCAAAGTTATAAGGGATCTCAAGAAAAGGATGTTGGCTTTATCTCAAGAGCCCTATATTGATGAAGTATTAGCTCGTTTTAACATGCAGAACTCCAAGAAAGGTTTTCTACCTTTTAAGCATGGAGTTGCTCTATCTAAGAAGCAGTTTCCTTCGACACCTAAGGATATAGAGAGCATGAAAGCAGTTCCTTATGCTTCGGCATGTGGAAGCTTAATGTATGCTATGTTATGTACGAGGCCTGACATCTGCTTTGCTGTAGGCATGGTTAGTAGATATCAGTCGAACCCAGGTCAGGAACATTGGAGTGCAGTAAAAACTATACTCAAGTACCTGAGAAGGACTAAGGAGTATATGTTAATTTACAAGGCCTCAGATCTATTTCCTTTGGGATATACTGATTCAGATTTCCAATCAGATAGGGATAAGAGGAAATCAACCTCGGGATATGTTTTTACTTTGGGAGGTGGAGCCGTTATATGGAGGAGTGTAAAGCAGAAATGCATTGCAGACTCCACCATGGAGGCCGAGTACGTGGCGGCCTCTGAGGCTGCCAAGGAGGCTGTATGGTTCAGGAACTTCCTTTTGGACTTAGATGTGGTACCTAATTTGCCTAAGAGCTTGACGGTGTATTGTGATAACACTGGTGTTGTGGCAAATTCAAAGGAACCGCGAGACCACAAAGCAGCTAAACATATTGAACGTAAATATCATCTCATACGAGGAATCGTAAAGCGAGGGGATATAGTTATGGCTCACATATCATCAGAAGACAACCGAACAGATCCTTTCACAAAGAGCTTGCCAACCAAGGTTTTTGACAAGCATGTGGAAGCGATAGGAGTCAGATGGATGGACACATAGATTTTTATGTAATAGTGGATTAAATAAACACTGATGTACACATAGAATATTTTGAGTATAAGTGGGAGATTGTTAGTGTATACTGAAAATATTTATTTGAAGTATGTACATTTATTTCTGGCCAGTTTATTTGAGAATCATTTGAATGTTTACATGTTGTCTAATATTATATATTGTGAACAATCTAGTATCAAATGAGATACATAATATTAGATTGTTAAATACGATTATATAATATAATAAGGTTCACAGCACAGGTGGTGTTAGACAATCCACTGGTATGGCTGTAGTATTATTTAGATTAGTTTATATTGACTAATAAATAATACTAGTATACTTTGTGTATATTGAACATGATCAAATTTAGAATTGTTCCATTAATACTGATTAAGAAGGAGAACTAAGATTCTATGTTATTATTAATGCTTAGGTTCTTAATCCGGAAATAGTAATTGACACGTGTATATTATTTACATGCTTTGATTTATATATGAAATAATTCTTTTGAATTATATCATTATATTTTAGGTGATGGAATTATATACATGGTGGATATTATTTATTGAAGGAATCCATGTCCTGATAATATTCGGGTTAATGATGTCCCCTTGAAAGCTCAAAAAGATTTAATTATGTGAAACTCTGCAGGTGGAATTTATTCTGGAATAATTAAATAAAGGTTGAGTGGATGATCAAGGATAAAAGATATTAATTAAATAAATTATCAGTAATTTATTTAATTAATGGACATATGATATTTTAAACATGGGGAATTTAATAAGCAAATAATATTGGAACCGAATTAATTAAATTACGGTATTAGGAAATGTAGTGCAAATATTAATTCTTTAGTGGATTGAATTAATATTTAATTGCATTGGGCTAGGCTCAAGATATAATTAGAAGGCCCAACCTAATTATCCATGGTCCCTATTGTAGCCTATATATATTCTTATTCTCTTCTTGCTTGGCAATTGTGTGAAAACATATTGTAGCCACCAAGGAGCAAGAAGAGAGGATAACTTGAGAAGACGAAGACCACACTTCGCTCAAGGGAATTTGGGAACACAATAGAAGAGCGTGGAATCAACCATTAACAAGGTAATCCTCTTTTCGTAATCTTTATCGTAAAATGTAGTAACACCCTAAGTCCGTGGCTCCTAACAATATGGGCATTCATTATATCTTCAGTGAAGGGTGGAGTATGATCATCAGGATCTCCAAGGGGAAGAAGATTGCTTGGATCAGCCCTTGGGACAACAGCCCTTCTCTGCACTGGACCATCCAGGTCTATGATGGGAGGAGGATTTCTCCCCCTAGGAGCTGCTGGGGGTCTGGTGGTCTGGTGCGCCTCCAGGTCGCGCCTCAGCCTTTGAATCTCAGCCTCGTGAGCCCTGATTCTTTCCTGCACTTCTTGGGGATTCGTCCCTTGGGTGCTCTGAGGGCGTTGGCTACCTTCAGCCATCGGCTCTTTTCCAGCACGTCTCCTTCTTGGGGCTACTTCATCATCCGAAGATTCGGAGTCTCTCTCAGTGTAAGGACCAGAAAATTCCTGATCCTTAGGAATAGGAGTCAAACCTCGTATGTATGGGGGCGACCGCCCTTGTGGTTCACTCCGCCCAGCATGTCCGCTTCCTCCAACCTCGGGATAAAGGGGCATCCCATAAGGGGGGTTAGTAGTAACA
This sequence comes from Apium graveolens, assembly GCF_009905375.1. Taxonomy (NCBI): domain Eukaryota; kingdom Viridiplantae; phylum Streptophyta; class Magnoliopsida; order Apiales; family Apiaceae; genus Apium; species Apium graveolens. The sequence continues at coordinate 97,484 of NW_027417811.1, read as the reverse complement.
ACAGTTGAATATTCGTACCCGACGGGTCAAGAATTCAATGGTACATGTATTTATTGAACTTGAGGATTCGTACCTTGAGTAGCCGAGGGGATCGTCCCTTGTGGCTGAGGTTCAGTTGCCCCTATCTGGGCTTCTCCTTGCGTGGCTGCATAGGTTGAGTGAGGAGGCACCTCCACAGTTGAAGAGATCACTTGGGTTGTCCCCGTTGGTGTTTCTCCTCCAAGGGCTCTAACTGTTCTCCGTGTTCTCGCCATGGTTATTGTTGTGCTTTCCCACAGATGGCGCCAAATGTTATGGATAAAAAACTAAGGTTATTATTTGTTGTATTTATTGCCAAGGTTCGGGAGCTCAAGGCCTTTTATGGCTGCTCTCGTATTTCGTAGCTTAACTCTGCCTTTACGAGATGCCTACATATCTCTGTGAATTAGAGAATCAAGCCAAAAAACGTAGTTCTGATTTGTGGGGTGAGACCCCTTATATAGATGCTGGTGGTCCTTGAATTGGACTTGATATAGGAGACTTGGTGGGCAAGTCTCATAATTAGAATGGACTTTGGAGTCCTAAATAGTAGGAAACTGATTCCTTATCCTTTTAGGTCCCTTTGAGGCTAATCTGCAAGGATTTATATCCTTATCGGGACTCTTCTCAATGGTTGTTTTTTTCCTTATTAATTAATTACGAAATTAATTAATATTCAGGGTTTTTGGGCCTTCTTTGTTCCATCAGGCCTGATCTGGTCCATCAGGCCTGATCAATGTGCTGACCTTTTTGGTCTGAATGTCATACATCTTCTTATTGGGCCTAGCAGCCCAAATCATTTATAATTAATGTAATATTTAATTACACAATCATGATTTATTTATCCCTATCAACTTTCATTAAATATAGGATCACAAAATTATCAGGGTAAGATAAAATCGAATTGTACGATAAAAAATAAATTTTCACCATTAAAATTATCTAATATTGTTTTAATAATATGTATGAAAAAAAAGTAAGACAATTCATTGAAAAGTTAATATGATCATTTATCGTATTAAAAAATTATTTTTGCATAAATACAAACTCGTTCGAGTTTAATATATATAAAGGCCCGTAACTCGTATGAATTTTTACTCTAGGTATAACTTTAAATTGCATCCACCAAAATGCAAAAGCTTTGGTAGGCCTGTAATTTACTCATAAAATTATCCCGCATTTGGCACATGGGGAGTTATATAATTACAGAGTTTGATAGCAAGATGGTATTCGGAGCACATGAAGGAAAACAATGGAGTTAAATATAAACTAAAACTAACTTTAATAGCATTACCTGTTCCAATCTCTCATTATATATAGCAAAATATTATGTTCCCAAACTCAGCACCTGAAAAATAATCTATTAATCATGGCGTTCCCTTCTTGTTCTCTGCTTTTATTCCTACTCTGTTCACTTATTTTCCTGTCCTCGTCTTCAGCAAAATCCCCAACCAAGCAAGTTTACCTTCGAATCTACAAAGATGCATCTACACTTCAATACCTTACACAGATCAAACAGAGAACTCCCCTTGTCCCCGTTCGCCTCACTGTGGATCTCGGAGGCCGATTTTTATGGACTGTGTGCGAAAGGGGTTACAATTCAACCACCATCCGCTCAGCTGGCTGTGACACCACTCAATGCCACCTTGCTGATGCGTCCAATGACTGTTACATATGCGCCGGGGCTCCACCCGGACCTGGCTGCACTGTAGCCGATACATGTTGGAGAGCTCCTCAAAACAGCGTGACCAGAAAAACTGAAGTCGGTGAGGTAGCTTCGGATATCGTTGCAATCAGTTCCAAAGACAATGTTGTTATTGTGCCTCGATTTATTTTTCTTTGTGCACATACATCAATTGTTGGCGGTCTTGCAAAGGGAGTTGTCGGCATGGCTGGTCTTGGAAGGACTAAAATAGCATTTTCGGACTTTGTTTGAGTTCTTCAACAACATCAAAGAGGGGTGGCGTCGTAATATTCGGTGATGGACCCTACAATTTAAACGGCAACAGGTCTAGCGTATTAAAGTACACATCACTTATTATAAACAAAGTGATCCAGGGAGAAGAACAAGTTATTCGAGGTGAATATTCGGCTCAGTACTTCATTGGAGTCGAGTCAATTAAAATCAATAGCAAAACTGTCAAACTCAACACTACACTGTTGCAGATTAACAAACAAGGATCTGGAGGAACGAAGATTAGCACTGTGAATCCATACACTGTCCTAGAAACGTCCATCTATCATGCGGTCATTAAAACTTTTGTCAATGAGCTGAAAAACGTGACTAGAGTTCCGCCAGTGGCGCCTTTCGGAGCATGCTTTAGCTCGAAAAACATACGCAATACTCGGGTTGGTCCGGCTGTGCCAAATATAGATCTTGTGATGAAAGAGAATGGTGTAGTTTGGAGGATGTTTGGTGAAAACACAATGGTTAGGGTAAACAAAGATGTTTCATGTTTAGCGTTTGTTAATGGAGGTGAAGAACCTACTTATCTTGCATCAATAGTGATTGGAGGGCATCAACTTGAGGAAAATTTGTTGACCTTTGATCTGGAAAGGTCAAGGCTTGGGTTTAGTTCTTCACTTTTGTCTCAAAAAACAACATGCTCCAACTATAAGATTGTTTTTAATGCTTAGACGGCACTTCAGTCATTTAGCATTACAATCTTTAGTTTTATGATAAGTTCTTCAACACTTAAGTCATGGTTGTAATCGTTTTTATTTTTCAATTTTTTTTTAGGGATGGCTTCTTCTAGTAATATTACAAGTCCCCTGCGCATGGACGGTCCTCACACAGGCGGCCAGTGCGACGGAACTGCCCCACGGGAGGCCCCGAAATTAATGAAAAACATTATATCATGTGTAGTTTCTCACAACTCTTTTTCTTTTCTTCCCCTGACTCTTCTCCCTTTCCTATTCAAAAACAAGTTCCGTTTGTGTAGAAATGGGGTGCATGGTTGTGCTGTAAGGTGGGCTTTTGCAAAAAAAATCTGAGGGGGTGCAGTCCGCGCGACAACTCCGGCGTAAGAATAATAAAAGGGTTTCTCGAAGAAAAAGAAGGTAGAGCTATTCAAATATGTATAGCAGTGGTGTGTGTATATGTGCCGAGGGTAAGAAAAATAGTAACCCTTAAAACCTCTTTTTTGGGGTCTTTTATAGGCTCCCAACTTAGGATTTTGGGGGGTTTGTACATTTATATTCTAGTCATTGATGAATTTTGGTTGGTGGATGATTGAATGGTACAGATGAGCCACGGGGCCTAACTGTCCCCTTGATGTTGGGATAGCCTAAGGTCTTGACACATGGACGACTGAGATGCTGCCATGCTATTTTGGGTAATACGAGACAGTTGCTATATTGTGAGGTTGCCACGTGTCCGGGGACCACCCTTAGTTGATCCTGATATCTATTATCGTTGGGCTTTTGTAGTATTTCTTGGGTCAAATTATATTATGATCTATCATTTGCCTCCTACTCCCTTATGGGTCTCCCGGATAGGGGAGTACTTTTGCAGTTCGGGGTTGTCTTTGGGAAGCCACTTGATTTGTGTTTCCTAGAATTTTTTTTGCATTTTTCTTTAATTTCTGGCTCCTAACTCTGGGGTGTTGTTGGTTACAAGGCCCCGGGGTTGTGTTTGGGTAGACCCCTTAATTTTTGTAACTTGGAAAAAATTCTGCATTTTTCTTTGATATGTGGCCCCTACCTCCGGGGTGTTTGTTGGTTACAAGGCCCCGGGGTTGTGTTTGGGTAGGCCCCTTGATTTTTGTAACTTAGGAATTTTTTTGCATTTTTCTTTGATTTGTGGCCCCTAACTCCGGGGTGTTATTGGTTACAAGGCCCCGTGATTATGTTTGGATTGGCCCCTTGATATTTGTAACTTATGAAAATTTCTGCATTTTTCTTTGATTTGTGGCCCCTAACTCCAGGGTGTTGTTGGTTATAAGGCCACGGGTTATGTTTGGGTAGGCCCCTTGATTTTTGTAACTTTAGGAAAATTTCTGCATTTTTCTTTGTTTTGTGGCCCCTAACTCCGGGGCGTTGTTGGTTACAAGGTCCTGAGGTTATGTTTGGGCAGGACTCTTGATTTTTTAACTTAGGAAAATTTCGCATTTTTCTTTGTTTTGTGGCTCCTAACTCTGGGGTATTGTTAGTTACAAACAGTCGTTGTTATGTTTGGGTAGGCCCCTTGATTTGACAGGATAAGCTTGAAACAATGTATAGCTTTTGTCATCTTTTCCGGGGTGCCAGATGGCGGTTGGGTTTTTGTGTAATATGTTTGCATGTGTGTAAATATATATATATATAAACGTTGCGGTTTTTTTCCCAGTCTCTCCTAAAAAGTCATGTTGGTTAATGATAACAGCTGTGTAATTATAACAGCCGGCATATTAACTGCCACCGTTATTTCTTGGAGGGCCATGGTGGTGCCACGTGTCCCACTTCGGTGGTCACGATTCCACGTTGATTGGGTGGTTTATACCCCCTTCTCTTTCTATAAATACCCCTTTTACTTCATCCTTTTTTTCTTTACGCAAACACAAACACTCGAGCAAGCATTTTTGAGTTTTTTTACAAGGCGATTCGAATCTTTTCTGCGGTGTTCTTCGTAAAGCCATTACTTTTCTCCTGCTTTCTTGTAAGTATTCGAACCATTTCTTACTATTTCATTCTTGTAGTTGTTGTTGATTTGATGATCTTTATTTGCTCGGTTTTTTGATTGCATGCAACTGTGTTGTGAATCGAATTAGTGAGTTTAGTTCTGTTGTTCTTTGTTTCTTGTTTTGGGTATACAAAACTCGGTTTGTATCTGTAGTTTTTATATTTGTGTTTTTTTATTTTTGGTTTTAGTTTTGACAAATAATTGATGTTTGGTCCTCGTGAAATCTGGGTTTTGTTACAGTTCATTTTGTTTTTTGTGTGGATATATGTGTATGTATAGGTTGTAACACATATTTTGGTTGTTTTGATTTCGTAGCAACTGTTTCCGAGTGTTGTTTTTTTATTTTTTGTTTTTTGTATCTGAAATGGCATAGACTCCGGGTAGTTGTATGACTGGTAAAAGATTTAAGCAATTTGCTAACATTGACCATAGATTCGAGTGTGCTGCTTACATAGGGTTGCCCAAAACTTCTTCTAGCGATTTGTTGCCCAGTAAAGGTACAATTATTTAAGGGAAGTTGGATACAATTGTATAAATGTTTCGAACAAGTATAAAAATATAACAGTTCTTTATATTTATGATAAAAACTGTTATAAACTCTCTCAAGAAATACTGATGTTCTTGAGAGCTGCTAAGTCGTACAATGCTCAAGTTAATCACAATGTAATGATCTAACTGTGTTTATATAATACACAGCTGCTACAAATCAGTCTAGGATATGCATTATCAAATACTAACAGAAAATGATACATATTTTTAACTGAATATATAAAGTCCTATCACTCAGAACGAACAGATATCCATCCCTCAAAATAAAGAACAGACTCAATCTTCACAACAAACTGCTCTTCAAATACTGATGATTCTGCAGATACTGATGGACATCAAATCCTGATGGCACATCAAATCCTGATGACATCCAGAACAACCAGATCCTGAGCTTCTCCTGATCATTGAGAATCAGCACGTAACAATCTCCCCCAATTTATACTTAATATAATGAAGCATAAATTCCATTCTCAATGATGCCAAAACCAAGTTACAAAATGTACAAGGAATAAGGTTTACTTTAGTATCCTAAAATAACTGACAGTTGTTTCCAGAAATTTGTATAACCTTTCTTCCACCTTGTCTTGAAGGACTTTGACAAGCTTTTTCTTCAACTCTTTGTTCTCTTCAGTATCTTCCCCAAGCTGATAAATGGATGATCTTAATTTAGAAATTGAACTCTTAGTTATTTCAAGATCACCAATTAACATAAAGCTCAAACTGACATCTTCATGATTAGGACTGAAAGATAACTGCGGATTGTTGAGAAAAACCTTCGAAACCGCAGCTCCCTTTTCCATCTGCATTTCTTGACCAGTGTAAGTTCTGTACATAGGAACATAATCACCATTGTATTTGTCTTCTCTGGTCATGACTCTTCTTATGATACTCTCAAGTATCATAGAAGACTAGTTTCTGGTGACATTGTCTTCAATTCTAAGAAGATAGTGAATATATTTCAACTCTGTCACGGTCTTCATCAAGAGTTGCTACAGAGTAAAGCTTTTTACTTTACCATCTCTCAGGAAGTACAAAATCTCATCTCTGACATCATTATCATTTATCTTTGTGTATACAATCTTCACAGCTTCAACTATTTGAAGATGGGAATGATTAATTTTCTCACCAAGATTGTCAGTCAGAGTATCTGTGTCAAGTAAATCAGACATCAGAGTTTCCATTCCAGAATGACCAATACCTCCTTTCGTACGAGTTTTGATAAGCTTTAGTTTTTCATTATGTTCCACCCAAGAAGGTTTCTTGATGAACTTATCAAAATTCTTCTGTTCTGGAGTAGAATCCCCTAGTCCTGCTGACACAAAATCAATATGCTTGAATCCTTTAGGATAACTAAATGAGTAGATATCTTTCCATCTTTTATCCTTCTTGCTGAGAGGAGCATAGCTTGTAGACAAATCATGAATCTTCTCTTTTGATTTCTTCTATAGCTCTCTCTTTGAATTTAGAATTCTTTGCATATAGTCATTACAAGCTTGATCAGCTTCCCTTCTGTCAATTCTTTCATGTGCATCAAGAATTGATTCATCCAATACTTTGATCATCTTTTCATCAGTATCAAAGTCAGCTTTCAGATTTACAACATCAGGATTTGCCTTTTTCTCAGGATTTATGTTTGCTTCAAGAGACACATTTGCATTAGTTACATCAACTTGAGCAATGGCAGCGGTTGATTTCTTCTTTCTGGGGATAATTGATTCTTCAGTATCCTTAGTTTCTTCTTTTACATTATTTCCTTGTACATGAACAAAACCTTCTCAGAATAGAACATTAAAAAATACAGAATCAATTGCAGAATCTCTACTTGAATTGGAAATTATTCCTCATCCTCTTCATCCTCTAGCTCTTTTAGTTCTTCCACCTCTTTTTCCTCTTCCTTTGGAGGTGTTTTCTTCAGCTTTAATTTGAGCCATTAACTCCTTCTGTTGCAGAACTGCTTCTTCAGTTGTTAAATCAGGAAATTCTTCAGTTATCAACCCAAGAGCAATTCTGGCATTCTTTTGCTCAAACCTCTTATCTCTGTAATATAAAACAATCTATTCACCTGTTTCTTTGTGTCTGTAAGGAAAGAATAATCCTTTAGCATCTGCTAAGTTAGAGATTGTAACATCACTAGTTTCAGGAGCATCAGCATTAGTCTTGTGCTTAACTTCATGAGCACCAGTAGTCTTTCCTTGTCCTGAACCAGATCTTTTAGAATATTGAGGTTGTTGAGCAACAAAAGCAATTTGAACATCAACAACTGGATTCTTATCACCATCATCATCAGTATCTTTATCTTTCAATTGAATAGAGTAAGGTGTATATTTTGCGACAGCTATCTTCTCCCCCTTTTTGGCATCAGAATTTGAAAGAAGAGAAAACATAGCATCCAGTTTATCAGCCATTGAAGACACTTTATCTTTGAAGGAAGAAAATCGAGTATCCATGCTTTGTTGAGATTGAACCATAGCTCTAACAGCTTTCTTCACACTTATGAGTTCAGCTGAAGTAAGTGGATTAACCATAAAAGCATCAATTTTGTTCTGTAAAGTGGTATGAGATGTCTTCATAGCAGCAAGTTTAGAGAGAATTCCTTTCACATAAATGGTAGAAGCCTTGAGGTGTAATTTGAGATCAGGGTTTTGAAGTCCATCATATGCCCTGTGAATATGTTGCATACCAACAGCTGAGGAGATGGAAGTATGTGCATCTCTCCATGCAAAATCCCATTCATCCTTTCGAAAATGCTCAGCATCATCATTGTAATGAGAGGGATCAGCATTGAAATGTGAAGAAGAACCAATATTGGACTTCTTAGATGCATCAATAACAGTCTTCAGTTGAGCTGTGGCAGGATCATCAGAATCACTGTCTTCATCAGAATCAGAGCAAGACAGACTCTCAGAAGAATTTGCAGAGCTTGGTAAAATTGCTTTGCTTTTGAGAGGATCCTTAGCAAAAATTATCTGTTTCCGATAAGATCTTGAAGATGAATCCTCAAGTGGCAGTGATGTCAGTGGAGGAACAAACACAACATCAGGATGCTGTAACAAACTAGCTCTCAGCAATGAGTCATCAGTAGAAACTGCTCAAATTGTCAATTGGTCAGCATCAGGAGTTGTTGTAGTGTTAGGATTTGACTTGTCATAAGAATGTACTAGACCAGCATCAGTACTTTGAACTGATGGTTCTTGTGGGGTCGGAGGACTATGAGCTGCTTCAGCAATGATTGGTGAAGGTTCTTGTGTATTCTCCTCGAACATAAGATCATTAATAACTGCATCCACCTTTGACAATACATCCTGATGAGCCTTCTTTTCTTGCAGTAGTTTTTCAGAATCAGCAAGGATATCATCTTGAGCAAAATCAATAATTATTTGTGCAGCCTCTTTGTCTGCATCCTCCCTTTAAGAAGATGGTTCTTGTGGGACTGGATGTTTCTCAGTGTCTAAATCCCATTGAGACTTAGGTTCTTGTGGACTAACATCCATAGCAGAGGACTGAGACTTTTTCTTCTTTCTGATGTACCTAACCACATCTTCAGCTTTTCTTTTCTACATACTCTTGGCAGTGTACTTGGGTTCATCAGTTTCTTTATTCACTGGAACCTTTGTGATCAAAGCACTAGCATCAGTAGTTGGCTCTTTAGGTCCAGTTGTGTCAACAATGTCATCAAAAGTTGCTATTGTTGATTTCTTTGTCTTCATTCTTGGTCCAATGGGCATCTGATCATCAGAGTTAGAATCATCTCGCATGATCAGCCTTCATTTTCTTTTTGGAAAGCATTCTTCTTTCTTCTCACTCTCACTCAGTGAGGCCTGTTGAGCTCTCTGTTTAGATTGAACAGATTTCTTAACCAACCTTTTCTTTATTACAACTGATGTCTTTTGGGAGACATCAGAGGAGGTTAATTTATGAGCTGGATTAGATTTCTGTTTGGTAGAAGAAATGCTTGGGTTAGAAACAAGATGGGTAGTGTCTTATTCCACATCATAAGGAATTATAACAGAGGTGCCAACATCAGGATTTGCATGCACTTGTGCAAGAGTAGGTCTATTTCTCAATAGAAATTTCCTGACCTCCTGAGGCAGGAAGGGAAGTCTTGAAAACTTATTCTTTTCATCTCTGTTGATATGATTTGTAATAGCTTTATCAGAAATTTGAAATACAGAAAGCAATTCATCATTATCAAATTCAACATTAGGGCATAGATAATTAAAAATCAGTTTAAGAAATCTAGTATACCCTATGACACCTGATGTATCTGTTCTTCTAGAAATTATGAATTGAAGAATTGTGTTACCATAGTCAAAATTACCAGAATAAAGAAGAGAATACCCAATTTTCAGAGAGGTGGAAGGAAGAGCGTCAAAATTTGTTGTCTTATTCAAGAAGCATCTGCTGATGCAATCAAAGAAGAAATTCCATTCTCTCTTTAACTTTGTTCTTGTCAATTTCCCAATTGTTGTGATGTTACCTTTGTAGTTTAGAGTTATGAGCATATCAAACAACTGCTCAGTTGTGTAAGTGTCAGGAGCACCATCACAGGCAGGCAATCTTAATGCTTGGACAAGAACATCAGCATCAACATCATACCTGTGTCCCTTTAAAAGAGAAACTAGTATTTATTGTATTAACTAGAGTTGTATCCCATACCTGCATTACAGCCCTGTAAGATACCTTAGTAGGATTTGTGAGAGCATATCCAATTGGACATTGGAGTAAGAAATCCGGTATATCATGAAAAGATTGAGGAAACTGCTGATGTGTAAGTGGAGCCAAGTAGTTGTTGGTTCCAAAAGTGTTTCCATGAATAATGGTTGTTTGGCTGAAAAGGGGTGAAAGCTCAGAAAATGACATGATTTTTGTAACTATTGAGGAAAGATGTTCGTTAGATGTGAATAGTGGAGCTGTATGTATAATAATATGTGTCATAGAATTTCTTGTGCAAAAAGAAGTTTGCAAAGATCAATTGTATGTAACACACTTGGAGAAGGAAGCTTGGTGAATTAGACTTCTGATAGAGGATAATTACTGAAAAATTGGAGTGAAAAGTGGAGTAATGTGCGGAATCAGCAACAAAGAACGCACTGCTCTTGTAGAAAAATGTTGTGTGACTTTGTTCAACAGTTTATCCACTTTGAAACAGTAATTAAGAAAATAATCACATTTTGTTTATATTATATGTGTGTGTATTATCTGCATGTGTGTCTTTATTTTGCGTGTGTGTTTATTTTGTGTGTGTAAAAATCTATCTGCATTTATTGTATTTTGCTTTAATTATGTATGTGTGCTTGCTTGTATTGTTAAGTGTGTATGTTTATGTATATTAATTTTATGGTTCATAAGTGTTCGCATCTTACATTATTTTTTAAAAATTCTGAATCTTTTGAGAAGCTCTTTGTGGGTTGCTTAAAGTTAATTGATATTGTTATCATTATTGAGTTTATTTTAACTCACGCTATATTTTTTTCGTGGAGATAAATTTATTAAACGTTAATTGATAAAAAATTTGTCAATTCAGTGTTTGTCGATTTGGTACCTCTTATCTGTCAAGATTTGAAATCGTCAGGATTTGTCGATTCAAATTCTTCAGTGTTTGTTAAAACAACTCAAGCTGACCTGTTAAAACCATAATTTTAATCTCAAGAATTATCAAAAGATAGATGTTAATAGTGTGATGTAGAGATTAACAGGCTACACTTAAGAACAAGAACATGCATATACAATTTAAGATCATAGATTAGGTCTTGTAAGCAAAATAAACAAAATTTCATTAATAATTCAAGAGAGTACATTTCATTAAATTTTTGATAACATGCAAAAGATGATTACAAGAAAGTCCTAGTCTAATTAGGTGAACATCAACATCCTTGGTCAAAGAAGCCTGACAAAGCTGACGGTGAAGAGAAATAGTTGGATGATATTCAGTGCTTCTTCCTGCTTTCAATAAAGAGAACAACAAGACGAATGACTCTCTCTTGCTGTCGAAGAGTGTGGAGATGAAGATCTTTTTGAAATCCCAGAAGATCATTTTTGATGACCTCTGGAAGTTGAATCCAGATGTCGTTTGAGATGGCATTGATGTGATACGGAGTTTGCATTCCATCATGAAAGATAGTCACAATATTGGTGAAATGGTTGTAAAACCAGGTGAAATGTGCCATTGTTTGAAAAGAAAGAGATATGAGTAACAATGGTGAGGAGAGAGTTTTGTGTTTAAGAAGAGATGATTAGACTGAACAAAAATGACGGTTTAAATAACCAAGGGAATATCAAAGGACTAGGGGACTGATCAATTATTAAGTGTAGAGTTAACTTAATGATTTAACCAAAAGATGTCTCGTTAAGGCGCGTCTCCCTAGACTGATTTGCAATTATGACAATGATATATATATATATTCATACATGCACAAATAGTAAATAAATTCACTTAATTCATCATGCATATAATAAAATACATCAAATATTCCTGGCTTAATATCTAGAACAACATTTAGGTCATATCAGGATTTGATCAATATACATCAGGATTTGATCAAATATAAATTGAAAAGAATTTATTTGTCCTAACTAACCATACCAAGTTCATTGACAAGCTTTGTAAATGTTGCTTCAAGTAATGGCTTCGTGAAGATATCAGCCAGCTGCTGATTAGTAGGAACAAAATGAAGCTCAATTGTTCCTTCCATAACATGCTCTCTTATAAAGTGATATCTGATGCTGATATATTTAGTAAGAGAGTGTTGTACTGGATTTCCTGTCATAGCAATAGCACTTTGATTATCACAATAAATAGGAATTTTTGAAAATAATAATCCATAGTCCATGAGCTGATTTCTCATCTATAACAACTGAGCACATCAACTCCTAGCTGCAATATATTCAGCATCAGCAGTCGAAGTAGAAATAAATTTCTGCTTCTTACTAAACCATGAGACTAATCTGCCTCCCAAAAACTGACAGCTCCCTGATGTACTCTTCCTGTCTATATTGTAGCCAGCAAAATCGGCATCTGAATAACCATATAATGCAAAATCAGTTTCCCTTGCATACGAGAGACCAAGTGAACAGTACCCTTGAGATATCTGAAAATTCTCTTTACTACAATAAGATGTGGTTCCCTTGGATTTGCCTGAAATCTTGCACATAGACATGTGGCAAACATAATGCCTGGCCTACTAGCTGTTAGGTACACAAGAGAACCAATCATATCTCTGTAATTTGAGACATCAACTGCTGTACCTTCATGAGGATCAAGCTTTGTAGCAGTTGCCATTGGAGTAGTTGTTGTTGCACTATCTTGCATATTAAACCTTTTTAGTAGATTCTTTGTATACTTTGACTGATTAATATAGATTCCATTATCAGTCTGTTTAATTTGCAATCCCAAAAAGTAACTCATCTCTCCCATCATACTCATTTGATATCTTGATTGCATCAACTTTGAGAACTTATCACATAGTTTTTGATTACTTGATCCAAAAATGATATCATCCACATAAATTTGAACTAAAAGCAGATCTTGACCTTGATTCAGATAAAATAAAGTTTTATCTATAGTACCTCTTTTGAATCCACTTTCCAGTAGAAACTGAGCAAGAGTCTCATACCATGCCCTAGGTGCTTGTTTTAGTCCATAGAGTGCTTTGTCAAGTCTATAAACATGATCAGGATATTTAGGATCCACAAAACCAGGTGGTTGTTCAACATAGACTTCCTCTTCAAGTTTTCCATTGAGAAATGCACTCTTGACATCCATCTGGAAGACTTTAAACTTCTTGTGAGCAGCATATGCCAAGAAGATTCTGATTGCTTCCAGTCTAGCAACAGGACAAAATGTTTCATCATAGTCAATACCTTCCTGTTAGAAATATCCTTTAGCCACCATTCTTGCCTTGTTTCTGATGAGTTCCATCAGAATCAGTTTTATTTCTGAAGACCCACTTTATGCCTATAAATGACCTGTTCTTTGGTCTAGGCACCGGCTTCCATACTTCATTTCTTTCAAACTCATTTAACTCCTCTTGCATAGCCATTACCCAATCTACATCCTTGAGTGCATCTTCTACTTTTTTTGGCTCTTCTTTTGCATGTAGACTGGGATATAAACATTAATTCTGAGTTGCACTCCTTGTCTTTACACCATAATCAGGATTTTCAATGATCAGATCAGAAGTATGATCTTTAGTCCATTTTCTAGCACTAGGAAGTATCATTCTGGAGCTAGATGCTCCCCCTGAATTGTATGCATCATCAAATGTATTTGAGGCTCCCCATGAATCGGTTGTGTTATCTCCTGATGAAGTATTGGGACTTGAATCATGTCCATCTAATATTGAATCAGCATTTGATTCTGAATGATCAGATTGAGAAGAACCTTGAGTTGATTCTTTAGTGTTGGTACCATCAGCTGAACCTTGTTGTTGCTCTTCCTCAATATGTGCAGGTTCATTAGTACAATGATTATCTTCAGAATCTGAAGGAGTATCAGGATTTGGATCATCAGGATTTAACAGTTCATTAGAGTTTGATCCAGATTCCAACAATGCATTTTCATTTGCAAAGATTAGACTTTCATGAGTGTCTTCTTCAAAACCAGGAATCTTCTTATCATCAAAGATACATTTATGGAGACAACTACAGTATTTGTTCTCAGATTGAAAACTCTATATGCTCTCGATGGGGAGTATTCAACAAAGATTCCTTCATCAACTTTTGATTCAAACTTTCCTCGCTGATCAGTGTGAGTTCTCAAAATAAAGCACTTACATCCAAATACATGAAGATATTTGAGACTGGGCTTCTTTTCTTTCAGCATCTGATAAGGAGTAACACCATGTTTGTTTATCAGAGTGATATTCTGAGTATAACATGCTGTGTTTACTACTTCAGCCCAAAAGTAAGTGGGTAATTTTGCTTCTTGCAGCAGAATCCTGCCAGCTTCAATCAGGGTTTTGTTCTTCCTCTCAACAACACCATTTTGTTGAGGTGTTCCAGGAGCTGAGAATTGTTGTTATATGCCTTTGTACTTGCAGAATTCCTCCATTTTTGAGTTCTTGAACTCAGTGCCATTATCACTTCTTAGAATTTTCACTTTATGAGTGGGTCCATTTTCAATTTGCCTTATGTGATCCAGAAGAATTTTTGGAGTTTCATCCTTCCTATGTAGAAAATAAACCCAAGTATATCTAGTGAAATCATCAACAATTACAAGTGTGTACCATTTCTTGTTGATGGACATTATGTTCACTGGTCCAAAAAGATCCAAGTGTAGCATGTGATATGGCTCAGAAATAGAGAATTCTTTTTTGCTTTTGAAAGATACTCTTCTTTGTTTGGACTTTTGGAAAGCATCACAAAGACCATCAGATGAGTATAGCATATTTGGTAATCCTCTTACCAGCTCCTTCTTGGCAAGTTCATTGATTGAACTGAAGTTGAGATGTGAGAGCTTCTTGTGCCAGTTCCAGCTCTCATCTACTGATGCCTTTGAGATAAGGCAAGTAGCTTATTTCTCAAGACTTTCATGTAGCCTTGCTTCATATATGTTACCATGTCTGTATCATATCAAGACAATTTTCTTTGACTTGTTATGAACAACTTCATAGTGTGAGTCATAGAATACTACATGATAAGCTCTGTTAGTGATTTGACTGATGCTGAGAAGATTATGCTTCCGTCCTTCCACCAGAGCTACATTCTCTATTGCTACCTTTCCAATTATCAGGTTGCCATATCCCAAAGTGTGTCCTACATTTCCATATCCATAAAATACATCTGGGCCAGCCTTCTTCTCAAATTCTGACCCTTTGTTAGCAAGAAGCAGTTAGCGAAACTCAGAAGCAGGGATTTATTTCCAGTCATGTATCCTGAACATCCACTATCCAAGACAAGTGTATTTTTCTTGTTACCCTGCAGTCAGAGGAATAATTAATTAGAAGGATTTTTAAGGACCCACACTTGTTGGGCCCTCTTTTTGGACAACTTAAGCCTTTGTGAGTCAGGAGTACTTCTGACAGTTTTTCCTTTGTCAGGATTTGTCTTATCAGAAGCAGATTTAGTAGAACCAAGAGAATTAAGAATACAAGCAACTGTATTAAATTTAGGCAAAGGTTCATAATAGTTGTGATACAGCTTATGATAGGAACTACAAGTATAAATCGAATGCCAACTACTATCACAATGAAAACAAGGATTTTGTGGTTTATAAAATACTGTTCTACCCCAAACATCAGACTCAGGAATAGCAGTGTTCATTTTCTTATTCCTCCTGCAATTAATAGCAAGATGATTAGTATTACCACAGTTAAAACAAGTTTTTCTAGGAGCATTGGGAACAACCTTATAATTAGAATCCTTAGAAATACCTTGCATACCATTCCTATTTTTTTAGGACTTTTTAATTGAGGCTTGTTAATAACCTCAGATAATTTCTTTTTTAATTGTCTTTTAGACAAAAGTCCTATGTTCTTTTGTTTCTTAACAGTCTTAATGGTTTCCTTGTTTTCCTTTCATTGAGATTTATCACTTACAAATTTTTCTTGTGATACTGAGGTTGAACCCTTTTCAAATATGGATTTGGGTTCATCAGCTTCTGAAGAGATAAACTTAACAGGAGTTTTAAGGGTAGTCTCATTCTCAGTGTCAACATCCTTAATTCCATCTACATAACCAAGGCAATCTTTCCAGTTTTTCTTAGATATCATCTCATGAACCTTTTTTCCTAAAGCAGTCCAGGCATTAAGAGTTTTTCTCTCATTTTCTAATATACTGTACTTAGCTTCTAGTACCTTTACTGTATGTTTAGCTTTCTCACATTCTTTTTGAATTTCAATCTGATTTACTAAATCAGACTCCAACTGATCATTCCTAGACTTTAACATTTCATTTTCAGTTAACGGTCTATTATTCTCTAGAATCTTATTTTTAAAATTACCATGGAGAAACTTAAGAATAGATTTCAGTTCAGATATATCTTCAGTATCAAAAGAGAAGAAAGAAGTTGATACCTTAGACTCAGAGGAAATAGGATCATCAAAGCTAACCATCAGTGCATAGCATGTGTCTTCATTTTCAGAATTAGAGGAGTCCATCTAATTCTTGCTTGATGTAATCAAGGCTTTGTTCTTCCCTTTGTCATGCTTTTTCTTCTTGCACTCTGTAGCAAAGTGACCAGGTTCATCACAGTTGTAGCACTTGATTTTTGTCCTGTCTACCTTTCCAGCTTTAGAGTCCTTTCCATCTGTTCTTGGAGTTGACTTTCTTTCACCTCCAGTGAACTTCTTCCTGAAGCTTCTATTCTTCTTAGACTTCCTGAATTGCATCCTCTTGAATCCCTTAACCAGCAATGCAGCCATTTGCATGACATCAGAATCTGTCATGTTCTCATCAGTTTCAGAATCATTATCATCATCAGGATTTGATGATGAATAATCAGTATCTAATTCTGGCAGATTGTTCTTCTTCCTTGCAACTTCAACAGACCTTTTTTTTGAAGCTTTATCATTTACTTTCAAAGCAACTGATTTTCCTTTGCTGCTTTTCATCTCCTTTCTTTGCTGGACTTCCAAGTCATGAGTTCTCAGCATGCCATAGACTTCATCCAGAATGATTATTTCCAAATCATACTGATGTCGTATGATTGAAGTCTGAGTCTCCCATTCTTCATTCAAGGCTCTCAGAAACGTAGTGTTTGAATCCTCTCGATCATACACCTTTCCCACCAAGGACAGATTGTTGAGCAGGGTCAGAAATCTGTCATAGATATCAGTGAGACTTTCATCAGGCTTGGCCTTAAAATTTTCATATTCTTGAATTAGAACAGCCCTTCTGTTCTTCTTGATGGATATGGTTCCTTGACATTGAGTTTCAAGAGCATCCCAGATCTCCTTGACAGTCTTGTAGGCTATAATCCTGTTTGACATCACTAAATCAAGACTGTTATGCAAAATGTTTCTTACCTTTGTATCTTTCAGCATAGCTACCTTCTCTTCTGGTGTCCACTCACTCTTTTCCTTCAACTGATAATGTTCAACAACAGTAGGAGTTGCAGGCACCGGTTTTGTTGGCATGTAAGGTCCATCATTAATTACGTCGAGATAATCTGGATCTGTAGCTTCCAGGTTCATGAGCATCTTCACCTTCCATGTAGGATATTCAGTCTTTTCATAATGGGGATTTTAATACTTTCATACTTGTTCAGAGACATATTTAGATCGCTTCTGATTGTAAGTTTATCAGTAGGCTTTGATACCAATTGTTTCCCAGTAAAGATACAATTGTTTAAGGGGGTTGGATACAATTATATAAATGTTTCGAACAAGTATAAAAATATAACAATTCTTTATATTTCTGATAAAAACTGTTACAAACTCTCTCAAGAAATACTGATGTTCTTGAGAGCTACTAAGTCATACAATGCTCGAGTTAATCACAATGTGATGACCTAAACTGTGTTTATATAATACACAGCTGCTACAAATCAGTCTAGGATATGCATTATCAAATACTAACAGAAAATGATACATATCTCTAACTAAATATACAAAGTCATATCACTCAGAATGAACAGATTTCCATCCCTCAAAATAAGGAACATACTCAATCTTCACAACAGACTGCTCTTCAAATACTGATGCTTCTACAGATACTGATGGACATCAAATCCTGATGGCACATCAAATCCTGATGACATTCAGAACAGCCAGATCCTGAGCTTCTCCTGATCATTGAGAATCAGCACGTAACACGATTCTTCACCAGAACCTGATAATATGCCTCCCCATTCTTCATGACCCGTAGTTAGTGAGATTCCCACTTTTTTGTTGCACCCCGGGAAGACATTAGCTCGTAAGGATGGTTCCTGGGTTGACATAGATTACTATTTTGTAAAGGAGTGAGATAATAGTCCTCCCCATGACTATTATTTTCGGGACCTTTCTGATGCATATCAGCCCTTGGATAGGGAAAAAGATGACCAGGCCTGTATGGATAAGCTCTTTTTTAATGCCCCGGGGATGGGGTCCTCACCCCGAACTCAAACAATATACAAATGTGCAGGTAGATGATTTAGTTAAAGCCATTTTCTACTTCGGGGATGGTTTAGAATGAAGGTGGCCCGAGCCTCATGAGAGGGTTTACCATAGGCTTGCAGGGGGTTAGGTTGGTATTCTCCTGAAGCACTTATGTGGTATAAGGGCCCAACCTTCACCAATTTACCAAATCTCTTTGTCGGGATGTGTACGGGATCCCGTTCACTCAACTTGCCCCGAACTTAGTCAAGTGGATCTCTTGGTTTCTCGGATGTTGTCATGTGAAGGGTTATTTTCCAACCTTCAAGATTTTCCACAATCTCTTCAAAATCAAGAAATCTACCAAATTCCCTCTTTATGAATTCACCTTCAACATGAACGAGTGTGGGTTTCCTGTTGATTCCAAAAAATCCCCGATCTTCATGTTAAATTCTCTCCGGGTTTGGCATCAGGAGTTCATCTTTGTCCGGGGTGGGGACCTAGAGTTTATGTCAGTGTACAAAAATGCAATTAAAATTGACAAGTTCCCTACCCGGCGGCTCGGGGGAGATGCTCTTGCGAAGATGTATGACTTCTATGGGCCCTCGGTGCGCAGTGGACATGGGACAATTTTTTGTGTAACCAAATATTGTATAATACAGGATATAAGTATTTATGTTGTTTAGAGTTTCGCTGTTTGTATATTTTCCTTGTCTTTATTTATGTTTATCAGAATCTACGCATTTTTGACTTGTTTCACCTTTGTGCATGCATCCCTGTCTTGAACCAGTTCCATCACTAAATGTCTCAGCAATTCAAGGACTTGGTTGGTAGATTCAAGAGGATTGGTGGGGCCACCCAACTTGATTCAGGGAAGAACAAGAAGAAGGGCGATGGTGGCAGTGGTTCCAATCTCCGGGATACGGGTTCTTTCGGTACCGTTGTTTGTCAATCTGTCCCGGAGAAAGAGCCTTATGTGATTGTTGTTGTACTGTGAGTGTAGGTGCTGGAGAAGGAGAAGAGGAAGAAGTCGGAGATTTGAATCCTCATAAGAGGAAGGCTGGTGAAGGAGATGTATATGTATCCGGGACCCCTCAGCGGAGGAGGACGGCTGCCCCGGACCCTGTGGAGGGGGAGAGTCAGAGGTTGGGGGATACCGAGGCCTTAAAGGAGCTGTTGGCCAAGATGACCCTAGATGACTGTCGTTCAGAGATGTTCGACAACTATGTGTCTCCGTACGACTATGAGGTTTATGTTCGGAAAGATATTGATATCTTATTTTAACATCTGGTCCGGGATGTGACAGAGGTTTGTAAATTTGTACTTGATTTTTATATTCACTTCTTCAGGTTGTGCTTCTATTTATTATGTGTCCTCTGTTTCAGGCTAACTCCTGAATTTCTAGATGTGCCACCATCATTAACAACTATAAGAAGAAGGTGGCAGATGCCAAGGATGCTATGAAAGACTTGAGCAAACTTAAGACTGATTTCGCTAACTACCGGGAGGCTAAGAAGAAGGAGTCCCGGGATCATAAGAAGGCTCTTGCTGAGGAGGTGAAGGCCCATGAGGAGGCTACCCGGGTTGTTGGGACCCTTCAAGAGGAGGTTGCAAATTTAAAGAGGAAGCTTGCTGCGAGGCCTTGAGAAGTAGATGTGCTCAACACCTTCCGTGGCACTCCAGCTTATTATGAAGAGGTCAATGAGAAGATCTTCCAGAAGGTGAACCTTTGCTGGGACAAAGCGTCTGCTTATCTAGTTGAGAACCCGGGAGGCGACATGGACAAGTTCATATAGCTCTACCTCATGGAGGAACTTCTCCTTGAAAATGCTAAGGCAACAGAGGCAGGCACCTCCGAGACCCAGAAGCCTCCTCCTCCTGAAGATGTGCACGAACGGACTCCACTTCCTCCTCCCGAGCACCCTACTGCTCAGTAAACGGCCTGCGTGCCTTGTAATTTCCTTTAAGTTTTTTCTAAGAACTAAGCCTTTTGGCTTTATAACTTGAATTCTTGTTTGTTTATTTGGTCCGAGGTTGGTTTACTCCTGACAGTTGTTTAATGTATTTCCTTTTTTCGTATTTGCCTTGCAAAATTATTTTCTGCTTTAATCTTGATCTTACTTATATTTCCCATGCTTGTAGCCCGGGAAGGGGGATAAAGAATTAAAAAAACTATGAAAATTTTCTAAGTACACATGGTTTGTGTAATTGTCCCAAGGCATGGGCTAAAAACTTTGACAACTGAAAAAAAATTCTAAGTACACATGGTTTGTGTAATTGTCCCCGGGTAGGGGGTTAAGGAACTTTAAAAATTGTGAAAATTTTCCAAGTACACATGGTTTGTATAATTGTCCCCGGACAGGGTTTAAAAATTTAAAATTTGAGAAAATTTTCTAATTACACATGGGTTGTGTAATTGTCCCCGGGCGGGGGTTAAGAGTTTACAATTTGAGAAAATTTTCTAAGTATACATGGTTTGTGTAATTATCCCCGAGAAGGGGTTAAGAATTTAAAATTTGAGAAAATTTTCGAAGTACACATCAGTTGTGTAATCATCCCCGGTAGGGGTTAAGAGTTTACAATTTGAGAAAATTTTCTAATTACACATGATTTATGTAATTATCCCCGGGCAGGGGTTAAAAATTTAAAATTTGAGAAAATTTTCTAAGTACACATGGTTTGTGTAATTATCCCCATGCAAAGGTTAAGAATTTAAAATTTGAGAAAATTTTCTAAGTACACATGGTTTGCGTAATATAATTTGTAAAAGTAAACATGCATTTCGGTGTGCAGGTAATAGAGATAATTTCGAACGGGAATGAATTTATTCTAAGCTGCGGGATGCTCAAAATATTGTATTCCATCACAACTAGAAACTTGATATTGATTACAATTTGGGAATAATACGTACATATTTAGATTTCTTACTATTTCAAAAGAAACAATGCGCCTTGTGGTTATTGATAGAACTTTCTCAGGCAAGCCCCATATCAAGTGTTCGAGACTTTGGTTCCATTTAGATAACTTAGCTTGTAGGTTCCCGGGCGTAGTACATCCTTGACTTTTTATGGTCCCTCCCAGTTGGGTTGCAGCTTTCCCTGATTTGTTGGATTGGAGGCCTCCGTGTCTCGGAGAACGAGATCACCAACTTTATATTCTCTTATCTTGGCCTTTTTCCCAAAGTAGGGATTTGTTTTCTCTTTGTAGCTTTCCATTTTCTGTATTGCCCGGTCTCTTACCTCGTCCAGGAGTTCCAAGTTGGTTCTTAGGCCTTCAATATTGGACACTTCATCAAAGTTGATGACCCTGTGAGAGACTAATCCCGTTTCCACTCGGAGTCTAGCCCCTGAACCGTATGCCAGTTTGAAGGGGGTTTCCCCGGTTCTTGTTCTGGGAGTGGTTTTGTATGCCCACAAGACCTTTGGGAGCTCCTGTGGCCAAGTCTTTTTGGACTCTTCAAGCCTTTTCTCCAGCCCTCGTAGAATGGTCCTATTTGTCACTTCAACCTTCCCGTTTCCTTGTGGGAGTGCTACAAAAGACCTTTTATGCTTGATCCCGAGCTCTTTAAGATATTCTTCGAAGTCCGAGCCCACGAACCGAGGTTCGTTGTCCGAGATCAATACTACGGGGATCCCGAACCTCATCATAATAGAGTCCATGAACTTTATGTAATCTTATTGATTAATTGTTCGCATAGCCTTTGCCTCTGCCCATTTTGTCATGTAGTCGATTGCTATCAAAACATAACGTAGATCTTCTTATGCCCGGGGTAAAGGGCCCATGATATCTATGTACCAGACAACAAAGAGGATTGGAGAGAGAACTGATGCAGGTAGGCTCGGGCTTTCCTTGGGTACGTTGTTGAACTTTTGACATTGGCTGCATTTTTTGATATAAGCAACTACATCTGCGTGGATTGTAGGCTAATAGTATCCTTGTCCGATGACCTTGTATGCCAAGGTTTTTGCTGCTAAGTGATCTCCAAAAATGCCTTCATACACCTTCCGAAGATAATAATCTGCCTCCTCCGGATCTATACATTTAAGATTTGGTGCTGAAAAGGTCCTCCTGTATAGTTGATCATCTTCAAGGAAGAAGCGGTCAACTTAATGCTTCAAGTACTTGGCCTTGTTCTTGTCTTCTAGGAGAGTTCCATCCTTCAAATATGCATGAAAGGAGTCATCCAGTTGTCTGGGCTACTGATGTATAAGATTTCTGCCCTCTCGGTGCTTGGAGTCTCGAGCTCTTCGAAGTAAATCGAAGTACTTAAATCTGAAGCATTTTGTACTAGATTGAAGAGCTCATCTGTTTTGCAATTTTCTTCTCTATTGATTTACAAAATGGTGGTATCCAGGATGGTTTCCAAGAAGCTCATTATCATGGTTTGGTATTGTGCTAGCTTCTCATCCTTTGTAACGTATTCTCCACTTGTCTGTTTGACGACGATCTGGGAGTCACCGTGGATGACTAAACTCCTTATCCCAAGGGATTTTGCTAGTCAGAGTCCATATAGTAGAGCTTCATACTCGGCTTGGTTGTTGGTTGCTTTGAAGGCGAAGGTGATTGCTTGTTGTATAGTGAACCCCTCAGGACTACTTAAAATTGTAACACCCCCGACTTAAAAATAAATATTAGATGAAATGAATGGAATAAATATTCTAATTATGTGTTACTTGACATCTGTGTTCGATGTTTACATGCGATAACATTTGCGAATTTTAATTTTTATATATCTAAAATAAAGTATTGATAATTTTGATATTTTTTAGCAATTTATATGTCATTATCTGATTTTATAAATTATTTATAAATTTAGTTACTTATTTTTCAAATTAGATATTTATTATTTTGAATAATTGGGAATCGTCCAATTTCAATGGTTTTTAAGTTTTCACAACCCAGAAGTTTCGGGAAAACTCATTTTTATCTTAATTTGGTTATTTCGAGCATTTTTCGTGTTTTGACTTTTTCAATCCGAAGTATGGTTTTACCCATACGGTTCCTGGTACAAATTTTACGATACTATTTTCGTTTCAGTAAATTGATAAACCAAATATTTTTGATATACGAGATATTTTGATTAAAATCCTATCTTATCTTTTCATAGTACGTGCAATCCTATCTTATCTTTTCGTAGTACGTGCAATCCCATCTTATATTTCCGTAACTATAAATAGCCTTACAGTACCTTGTTCAGATAATGATAAACAAACATTAAAATCTTATAATTACCCAGAGAAAATATGTATATTCATAGTGTTCTTCATAATCAAACGAGGATTCAAAGGCATTATCGAACTCCAATTTTAGCGTGCAAGTAGTCGAATCGAAGCTTGTAACAAGTAAAATTAAGTTTTAGCAACCATATCACTGCAGATTCAAGTGGACAAAAGATCGATAGTAAAATCAATTCAAAGTTCGGGATTCATAGAGAATAAATTAAGCGGTGCACTGTAAGTATATGTTGTACTATTTCACCGTTGATGTTTTGATCTTTAAATGATGATTGATTTGACTGATGATTCACTGAAAAAACGAGTATTCTGGCACTGATACTTGATGAATTGATGATGATGCTTCCTTTTTGGAAGTAAGCTAAACCAATTATTTAGCTAGTCGGGATCCCAACTTGATGAACTTGATGAATTGATGAACTTATCGTGCTTAAATACTCCATTTTAATTTTGTGAGAACTATTATGTTATAATGAAGTTTTGATGATCGTGATAAGCTTTTGATAACTCTCTTGTTTAAAGTGGTTTTTATTTTATTTGATGATTTGAAACTCTGGTTCTAGATAAACCTCATTCGAAATGTTTGATATATGCTTATTGAGCTTTATGAGCTCACTCTTTTATGTCATTAACTTTCACATGAAAGAATTTTGGAGAAGGATGTTCAGGAAAGGATAAAAATGTGATGAACTGATGTTTTAGTGGACAACGAGAAGTATGTAGTATTTTAATGAATAAAGGTTGTGTAGTAGACTTATATTTGTACCGGTTAGGATCTTATGATGTATCGTACCTTTTTGGAAAATTCGAGATTGTTGTACAAACTTTATGTTATTTAATAAGTTTTAGATTTTGTAAGCATTTATTGAGTTGTTTAGTTTATTTGGCCTTCCCGGGTCGGGTTTCTAAGGATATCCCAATGTCGAGAGCGTCACAGGTGGTATCAGAGCTAGGGTTTCGAAAGGGGATGGATATAGGATTTATGTTAGATATATTTGTGATGTCATGTCTAATATGATTTGTGTTTAGTTTTCAGATCTTACTTAAACAGGACAAATCAGTACTTAACTGGAAATCAGTACTTATACTGAAGTCAGAATTTAAGATATCAGAACTTAAGTTATCAGGAGATATTTATTAGGAGATAATATCAGGACTTAAGGAGACTTTCAGATAAGGAAGGCGGCTGATTGAAAGGAAAGAAGATCAAGACAAATGCAAGAAGAGATATGCATGAAGAAGGAATTCTATGAAGAATAGAATACTTGGAAGAAAAGATAATTGATTGAAATATTTTAGGAAGCAAAATTATATTCAATATCAATTAGAAGATTATCTTATAACTGTGTAGTATATAAACACAGGCATAGGGTTTACACTATATGTGTTATCATCATCGAAAATATTATTCATTGTAACCCTAGCAGCTCTCGTGATAATTTGTTCATCACTGAGAGAGGACAGTTCCATATTAACAGAGTTTATTGTGTTGAATAAAATCTATGTTTTGTTACTTCTATTCTTTAATTCGATTTGATTGTAGTAAACACTGTATTCAACCCCCTTCTACAGTGTGTGTGACCTAACATGTGGTATCAGAGCAATCTGTTAACATACATACAGTAAAGATCCAAAAATAATCATATCTGAAGAAGCACAAACTCCAACCAAGCCCACCAAAACTGAAGAACCTCCAAAGACTCAAATCCATAATCGACATGAGACTATTAGGGTTCCCATACTGAAACCATCTGAATATCCTATATGGAAGGTGAGGATCTCTATTTTTCTGGAAGCTACAGATCCAGAATACCTTGAAAAAATCAATGAAGGACCACATAAGCCAACCAAGCTCTCTGTTGTAGTTGCAGATCAGCCAGCACAGACAGTACTAAAGGAGAAAAGTGAATAAACAGCTGAAGATATCTCATATATTGCTAAGGATGCAAATGTACGACATTTGCTGCATAGTGCCATTGATAATGTCATGTCAAACAGGGTAATCAACTGCAAGACTGCAAAGGAGATATGGGATGCCTTGGAAACAAGATGTCAGGGAACTGATTCAATTAAGAAGAACAGGAGGACTATACGCACTCAAGAGTATGAGCACTTTGACTCAAAACCTGATGAGTCATTAACTGGATTATATGACAGATTTGTCAAACTCTTGAATGATCTGTCACTGGTGGACAAGGAATATGAACTTGAA
This sequence comes from Apium graveolens, assembly GCF_009905375.1. Lineage (NCBI taxonomy): Eukaryota > Viridiplantae > Streptophyta > Magnoliopsida > Apiales > Apiaceae > Apium > Apium graveolens. The sequence continues at coordinate 71,798 of NW_027417811.1, read as the reverse complement.
GATTCAAATATTAAATTCCTGTTAGCTCTTCCTGAAAGTTGGGATTTGAAGGCCACCACTATAAGAGACAACTATGTTCTTGATGAAACAACTCTTGATCAAATTTATGGGATGCTCAAGACTCATGAACTTGAGATGGAACAAACAAGCAAGAGGAATGGAAGGAAGTCAAGGACAATTGCTCTCAAGGCTGAGGAGGATGTCCCCAAAGTAGCTGCCTCAAGAAAAGGCAAAGGAAAAGCTCTCATCAAAAAGTCTGACACTGAGTCATCAAGTTCTGATAGTGATGATGACTCAGAAACTGAAAGCTTACGTGAGATGGATCTTGATGAAGAGATGATGAAGCTGTGTGCTCTTATGGTGAAAGGAATCACAAGGATTGCATACAGGAAATTCAGAAAGGGAAAGAAGTTTTCCAGGAAAGGTGCAAGTTCTGATAAGAAAGGTTTCAGAAAATCTGAAGGCAAAGGAGGAAAGTCTGACAGAGGAGATTTCTCAAATGTCAAATGCTACAACTCTCCTGATTGCAAGAAAGTGAAGAGTGACAAAGGCAAGGCTCTTGTCACAAAGAAGAAAAGCTGGACAGACACTTCAGATTCTGAAAGTGAGGTGAATTATTCCTTAATGGCAAATGCTGATAGCAGTTCTGATGCTGCTGAGTTAAAGGTACCTCAAACTACTTATGCCTTTTATACTGATGATATTACTGAGTTGAGAAGATATCTTAAAACCATGTTCATTAGCTATAGAGATCAAACTTTAACATGTGAAAGATTAACTTCTGAAAATCTTGCTTATAAAAAGAGGAATGATTATTTAGAAAAAGAGTTAGTTATGTTCCATCAAACTCTGAAAGATAGAGATGATGCCTTTTATGTTAGGGATGAAGTACTTAAAATGAATGAATCTCTAAAAACTGAGTTAGAAAAGGAAAGAGAGATTATCAGGATTTGGACTAACTCTGGTAGAACAACTCAGATTTGTTAAGTAGTGGAAACTGGAAAAAGGGTTTAGGTTATGGAGATGATAAGAATGATAAAGGAACTGGGGAAATTGAGCCTATAGTTGTTAAACAAAAACCAAAGGTAAATCCTGTTAGGTTTGTAGCTGTAAAGTCTGATATTGAATAATCAGAAGTTAAAGAGAAATTAACTTCTGATAAACCAAAACAAGATAAGCCAACTGAAGTTAACATAGGCTTAATGACTAAGAAGCAGCTTAAGCATAAGCTGAAAGATGTTAAGAATGTAAACAAGGTAAAGCCGCCTAGGAAAGATGGGAATGGAAAGGAAGGTGTGAATAAAAGCAATGATTATAAGCCTGTTCCTAATGCTCCTAGAAAGAAATGCTATAACTGTGTAAATTCTAACCATCTGACTTCTTTTTGCAGGAAGAATAAGAACATAAACTCCTTACCTTCAAAGTCAGGAGTTAAGAGTCAGTCTATTAGATATAGGCCACAAAATCCTTGTTTTCATTGTGGTAGTTTATGGCATTCCCTTTATACTTGTAAGGAATATCATAGTTTGTACTATGATTATTATCAAATAAAACCTTCTTTAAAGAAAGTTAGCATTGTTCTTTCTAGTGTAAGTTCTGATGCAAAGTCTGATAATGTAAATTCTGATAAGAAAACTGTTAACATAAACTCTGATGCTAAATCCGCTGTAAATGTTAACAAACTTAATAAGGCCAAATGATCCAAGCAAGTCTGGGTCCTTAAAACTAATCATTAGTGGTCTTTGTGATTGCAAGGTAATAGGAAAAACATCCTAGTTCTAGACAGTGGATGTTCAGGACATATGACTGAAAATAAAGCTCTGCTATCAGACTTTGTGGAGAAAGCTGGCCTAGGTGTTTCTTATGGAGATGGCAACATTGGAAAAACTCTGGGATATGGCAATATTAATCTTGGGAATGTCATCATTGAAAAAGCAGCTCTTGTCTCAGAACTTAAACACAATTTGATGAGTGTTAGTCAAATCTGTGACAGAGGTTATCATGTGGATTTCTTTGAAGAATACTGTGAAGTTGTAAGCAAATCTACAGGCAAAGTTGTTCTGAAAGGATACATGCATGGTAACATTTATGAAGCCAAGCTTTCAAAAAGTACTGATGGCTCTGCAATCTGTCTGTTAAATAGAGCATCAATTGAAGAAAGATGGAATTGGCATAAGAAACTCTCTCATTTAAATTTCAACAATATAAATGAACTAGTCAAGAAAGATCTTGTGAGAGGACTGCCAAAATCAGTATTTGCTCCTGATGGCCTTTGTGATTCATGTAAGAAGGCAAAAAAAAGAAAATCTTCATTCAAGAGCAAGACTGAATCATCAATTCTTGAGCCTTATCACCTACTACATGTTGATCTATTTGGTCCAGTGAATGTCATGTCTATTGGAAAGAAGAAATATGCTATGGTCATAGTGGATGAGTTCACCAGATACACATGGGTGTATTTCTTGCACACAAAAAGTGAAACTGCATCAATCTTGACTGATCATGTCAAAAAACTGGATAAATTGGTCAAAGACTCTATGAAAATCATAAGAAGTGATAATGGCACTGAGTTCAAGAATTTGATTATGGAAGAGTTCTGTAAAGACCATGGAATAAAGCAGGAATTCTCTGCTCCTGGAACTCCACAGAAAAATGGAGTTGTTAAAAGAAAGAATAGAACTCTTATTGAAGCTGCACGAACTATGCTTGATGAAGTAAAGTTACCAACCTATTTTTGGGCTGAAGCTGTGCAGACTGCTTGTTTTACTCAGAATACAACACTTAACAAGAAGCATGGAAAGACACCATATGAGATGGTAAAGAAAAAGAAGCCAAATCTGAAGTATTTTCATGTATTTGGATGCAAGTGTTTTATTCTTAAGACTCATCTTGAATAGCTATCCAAATTTGATCTAAAAGCTGATGAAGGAATTTTTGTTGGATATCCACTTTCCACACAAGTCTTCAGAGTCTATAATTTAAGAACAAGGGTTGTCATGGAATCTATCAATGTCTCTTTTGATGATAAGAAGATTACCGGACTTGAAGATTTCAATGATCATGATCAGTTGAGATTCAAAAATAAAGTTTTAAATTCTGATTCTGTAAATCCTGATAGTCTAAATCCTGACAGTCTAAATCCTGATACTGCAAATTCTGATGGATTAAACTCTGATGTTATTGAAACTGTGTTGACTACGCTAAAGTAAGATGCGCCTGTACAGGGGGAGTATATTGAAGATCCAACCATATCTCAAGAAGCATCAGAATCGACAACAGGATCTTCAAGTTCTGATTCATCAAGTTCTGATGGGCCATGTTCTGATAATTCTGGAAACTCATGTTCTGATATTTCTAGAAACTCAAATTCTGAAGGATCCAACTCAGAGAGCATAATTTCAGAGGGAGCATCAGAAAATGTTGATGGAGACAGCATGGATCATGGGGGAGCATCCAGTTCTAGAGATAACCTTCCATCTGCAAGGAAGTGGACTAAAGCACATAAACCTGATTTAATTATTGGAAATCCTGATGCAGGTGTCAGAACTAGAACAACTACATCAAATGAATGTCTCTATCATTCTTTTCTTTCTCAGACTGAACCAAAGAAAGTGGAAGAAGCTCTTCAAGATGCTGATTGGATGCAAGCAATGCAGGAAGAGTTAAATGAATTTGAAAGAAATAAAATCTGGACCCTAGTGCCAAGACCAAAGAACAGATCTGTTTTTGGTACAAAGTGGGTGTTCAGAAATAAAACTGATAGTGATGGCATAATTACAAGGAATAAAGCAAGGCTGGTTGCAAAAGGATACTCTTAACATGAGGGAATTGATTATGATGAAACATTTGCACCAGTTGCTAGATTGGAAGCCATAAGGATATTTTTGGCTTATGCTACTCACAAGAAGTTTAAAGTCTTTTGAATGGATGTGAAAAGTGCTTTTCTTAATGGAGAATTGGAAGAGGAAGTATATGTTGAACAACCTCCAGGGTTTGTAGATCCAAAATTTCCCAATCATGTCTACAGGCTAGACAAAGAACTTTATGGCCTTAAGCAAGCTCCAAGAGCATGGTATGAGACATTAGCTCAGTTTCTTCTGGAAAGTGGATTTAACATAGGGACTATTGACAAAACATTGTTCTATCTCAACCATGGAAATGACTTACTTTTGGTGCAGATATATGTTGATGATATCATTTCTGGTTCTACAAATGACAAACTTTGTAAGAAGTTTGCCAAGCTAATGCAGTCAAGATATCAAATGAGTATGATGGGAGAACTTAGCTATTTTCTGGGCCTTCAAGTCAAGCAGAATGAAGAAGGAACTTTTATTTGTCAATCTAAGTACACCAGAAATTTGTTAAAGAAGTTTGGAATGCAAAATTGTTCAAGTGCATCCACTCCTATGGCCACTACACCAAAATTGGATAAAGATACTGGTAAATCAATAGATATTACTGATTACAGAGGTATGATTGGCTCACTACTCTATCTAACTGCAAGTAGACCTGATATCATGTATGCTACCTGTCTTTGTGCAAGATTTCAAGCAAATCAAAGAGAACCTCACTTAACAGCTGTGAAAAGAATTTTCAAGTACCTTAAGGGTACAGCTGATCTGGGATTGTGGTATCTTAGAGAATCAGACTTTAAGCTAATAGGTTACTCAGATGCAGATTTTGCAGGATGCAAAACTGACAGGAAAAGCACAAGTGGAAGCTGCCAATTTCTTAGAGGCAGATTGGTTTCTTGGTTTAGTAAGAAACAGAAGTCAATTTCCACATCAACTGCAGAAGCAGAATACATTGCTGCAGGAAGCTGTTGTGCACAGATTCTTTGGATGAAGAATCAGTTACTGGATTATGGGTTAAAATTTTCTAAAATCCCTATTTACTGTGATAATCAAAGTGCTATTGCTATGACAGGTAATCCAGTTCAAGACTCAATGACAAAGCACATCAGCATTAGGTACCACTTCATAAGGGAATATATGGATGAAGGTACAGTGGAATTGCATTTTGTCCCAACAGATCAACAACTAGCAGATATCTTCACAAAACTACTATGTGAAGCTACTTTTACAAAATTGGTAAATGAACTTGGAATGGTTTCAGGTTCTTTCTCTAAATCTGCCTAGTTTATGTTCTGATACATCAGACTTTATGATCAGTATTTACATATATTACTATCTTTGTGTATTGTGTGCTTAAATTGAAATTTGCCTAAGTGTTGATTGTTGTCTGATGTGAATTTCTAAATTCTGATAGTGATTTGAATATTTCTGTGACTATTCAATCCAATGAGGATAACTGTGCTAGATGCTGACCTAATAGTCTTTAATATACTAAAGATCCCATGTATGAAGTAATTGTTTATGTGGAAATCTTTTGACACAAGCAAATTCTGACATTGAGCTTTGTTGAAGTTTACTTTGTGTATCTTATTACTAAGTCAAAAACTAGAATAGTGCTTCTTATCTGTTAAGTTCTGATGTTAGTAAATCTGATGGATGTACTAAGTGCTGATAAGCCTCACTTATCAAAAGAAAAAAAGAAAAAAAAAAGAAATGCATATCAGGTACTCCTTTGAGATCAAGAGTAAAAATATTGAAGGGAAGACCCAAATGCATTGCTGGTATTAAGTAATATGCATTAGAAAAGCAACATAAAATTTTCTTGGTGACTTTTAACACTCTCTGATTACTGGAGAAATACTCTGATAACAGCATAAATTCTGATAAGCAGTCGTGACTCACTTACACTGAGAAGCCACTATAAAAAGGAATTTGAAAAGATGCATAAAATGAGCAAAAATAGTTGAGGTGGACTCATACATGAACTCATTCTATAGTAGACTTCGGAATAATGACAGATTTTGAGCAAAGTTCTTAGTTATGCCTTATTTCTAAGATGTACTGAAGTGAATCAGACTTTACTCTTTGTCTGCTATTTAGCTTATTGCATACACATACATATGATGTGATAAATGTTGTGTTAGATGAACAGTTTAAGTGTCAGTTGCATAAATTCTGAGGACAAGTTCTGATGGAAGTCCTGATGATTAAGTTCTGATGTACCCATATCAGTATTTGTGTGAAGAATTACAGGAGTAAGCATTTATTTTTCGAGTAAAGGAGCCATATTCTGATGACTTTTAAATCCTGATAATAATCAAGTTCTGATGCTGACGTGACAGTATATATTTACTTGGTTTATTTTTGGTCATTACTTGAATGGTCATATTTTTACAGAATATTGGTTTATGTGAGATAAATCAGTCATAATCATTATGGGTTAGTGGTTAACGTGTATGTCCTGAAAAACTGCATGTGCACGGTAATTATTGCTTATTTTACGTGCCCATTAACTCCTACTCTAACTGTTTATTGACTGTTCACATGGTGCCAGGTGTATCCCAAGCTTCAAAAATACAACTGTTGAGTGGAGAGAGTATATATATGAGAGATAAAAGATTTTCTCATCTTTTAATTACTTTTCTATTCTAAATCTCTTTTACTTTCTCTCTCTCTCTCTCTCTCTCTCTCTCTCTCTTATTTTCTGAAGTTGTTTTTCTTTCAGGACTTTTCACAAACACTTTGCAAACATTCTCTTACTCACTTAATTTCCTATAGAGATGGAACCAAAAGACGTAATTTTTGATGGGGCTAAGTTTGTTCTTAATAACTTCTCCGCTATTCTTAGCAAGGCTGAAGCCCCATCAGAACTTCACTTCATTCAGGACTTTCTTACTAGTTCTGATATTGGGTACGCTTTGACCCAACCTGATGTCGTATCTGGTACTCAAGTGCTGGAGTTCTGGAGAAGTGGAGTATATGATGATGGTGGTGCTCAAGGGTCCCCAATTATTATTTTTTTCATCAGGGGAGGATGAGCATGTCGTGACATTGGCCACGGTTCGACAAGCACTGCAACTGCCTGAGAACTGTGTTTATTCTACTGTTGAGGAGCCAGTTCTTCAAAACATGATGACAAGTCTGGGGTATGAGAGAACATTGGCAAAGCTGAGTCAGTTGAAGAGATCTTACATAAGGAGGGAATGGAGTTTCTTCTTTGATTGCATAACCAAGGCTTTTGCAAACAAATGTTCTAATTTCGATGCAATCCCCATATTCAGCCAACAAATCGGGTATGCTCTCATTAACCAAACTGATTTTGATTATGCAAGTGATGTCTTAGGTTTCATTGGGGATAGAATGATAGAAGACAGAAATACTGTTTACTTTGCTAGATTCTGTCAGCTTATTTATAGTTTTATTGTGATGATAAGCTCCAATTAGCTAGTGAATTAATTCCATCATTCAGACTAGCTAAAAGAGCTTTTAATGACTTATTATCTACTGATAATAAGAAGGCTGTGTTAAGACCCCTCCAAGTTCCTTTATTTGTCAAACAAGCCTTAATAACCTATGATCCAGTTAAATACACTGAACTATATCCTGATGTCCAACCATTAGAACCTCAACTATCAGCACCTACCACCTCTACACAACCACCTCAAACTTCTCAACCACAACCATCAGTGCATCCAGTGCAGCCTTCATCTTCCAAACCTAAGAGGACTAAGATAGTACCTCAGTCTCAACAGAAGAGAAGGAGAATTGTTCTGAGAGATGAGTCAGACAATGAGGAACATGTTCCAAGATCAGAACCTGTTGTTGTAGAAGCTGAGAAGGTCTTTTCTCAGAAAGATACTGTAACTGGGAGTTCTAGGCCTTTCAAAAGGCTTAGAAAGCTAAATCCTGATGATAAAACTCCTACAGTGTCTCCACCCTTAAAGAAAATGAAAAAGCAAAGAGCTCACAGGGACACAGTTGAGTCAGATTCAGAAGATGAGGAAGCAGCTAAGGAAGGGGGTCAATAATCTCTGATCCCAACAAAACCAATTATTATTGAATCACTTTCTTCTGCACAACCAGAAACTGCTCAAGACAGAGTGCCTACACCTCCTGTATCACCTATAATTGAACAAGTACATACTGAAAACCCAGGTACAAGTGTTAAAATTGATATTCATAACTTGATTGTGCCTGAGGTTCTGTACTTGGAAGCTCCACCAACTCAACTCACTCCACCAACAACCCCAATTCAAGATGCTGATTTCAATGAAGATGTTCCAACTACACCAATTAAGAATCTGGATGATGAAAATTAGACTTTAGGTGGGCATCAAGATTTGGATGTTGATCAGAACTTAGCTGCAGATCAGAATTTAGAGGATGATGTTGAAACCTCGATTGCCTCACATACTGCTATTCTATCAGTGGATGCTGATACTGCTGGATCTATAAGTTCTGATGCTGATAATGCTGAAACTACTAGGGAAGTTGCTACTAATCTAGATGTTGATGCAGCTGGTCCATCAGGACATGCACCTCAACAAACAGTTAATAAAGCTGATTTAGTCAAGAAGTTTGTTAGAGGGGAAGCACCAGTACCTTGGAGTGAAACTCCCAGGGGAAAGGAGTGGACTAAGGAATGGAACATAGTTAGTTTTGTTCCTTCTGAAAAGATTCTTGCTGAGCATCTGGAAAAAGCTGATGAAATGCTGATAAATGATGATTTTAAGGCACAGCTGAGAGTTACTGCATTGAGTACTAGGAACCTTCAAGGTCAACACTCAACAACTCATGCCAAGGTGAATAAAATTCAAGAAACCTTGATCCAGCAAGATATGAATGTGAAACTTGAAAAGAACAGATTTTTCAAGCCTGCCTTTGACAGAATTTCCTACATTGAGAAAACTCAGGAGAAGCAACAAACTCAGATTGATGAAATTCTAAAGAATCAAGCTTCTTAGCAAACTTAACTCAATGAGATCCAATCCTCAGTGGAATTGCTTGTCTCTCTTTTTTTACCTGCTGATGCCAAAAGGGGGAGAAAGTAATTAAGTCCAAATGCAAATATATTCAATCACTGAAGGGTAAGGATGATGGAAAAGATGACCAGGGAAACTCTGGAATGGGTAGAGGTCATGGTCAAGGCAAAGGTGGCAAAGGTTCTTCATCAAAGACAATTGAAATTTCTGCACAAAGAACAAGTTCTGATACTGGTAAAAGGATAAGTTCTGGTGAACATCTAGAACTTGATGAACAAATTTCAAAGAAATTATTTCTTAAAGAAAATCCAGGAATGGATTTGAGAGTCTAAAGGAAGAAGAAGCTAGACTCAAAGCAGAAAGTGTCAAGACAAATCTAAAGCTTTTGTTGTTGAAAAGAAACTTCCAAAGCTTAAGGGTATTGTGATAAAAGAAAGAACAAATTCTGAGGCAACCAAAGCTAAATCACAAGTGGAAGTAGATCCAAGGTCCATGGGCAAAGAAAAAGTTGATAAACCTGTAAATGTTTATATGCCAGTCATGGATGAAGAAATAATTGATGAAGAAGATGCTAGTCTTACTCTGATGAAAAAGAATATTTCTCAAACAACCTCTGACATGGCTCATGTTGTTCAGAGTCAAGATGTAGTAAGTTCTGATATGACAGTGAATCAAGCAACCTCTGACATAGCTCAAGTTGACTTGATATTAGAAGTTAAGGAAAAGGAAACCTCTGACATTGCTCATATTAAACCTTCAAAGATACTCCTACCAGGATTCACCAAAGCTAAATAGACTCAACCTTTGAAGACTGCATTAAGTGGTTTTGAAGCAAGAGTTGTTACAGGAAAGGAAGCGAGAGATAAATCTGGATTGGGTAGTTCTGATGAAAGAATAGTACACAACACTACCAATGATCCAACTTCCTTAAGTGAACCAGGAGTAGGAGCAACTCCTGAAAGATTGAATCAACTTGAATCTGTACAAATGGTTTACCATTCTGTTTTGAAAGAACACATCATGTTATATTTTATGACAGATGGTAGGGTATTCCAGATCAGGAAGAATGCTATTCCACTGAAGTATTTTGAAGAACTGGAACATGTTCTATTTTTACTTAACTGAAAAATAGATCTACAAATGGTGCTGCGGATTATTTAAAGTCACAAATTCAAAGACAAAAGAAGCTTTACTCTGTAAAGTCTGACAGCCCATACTGTCCCAAGTACAGAGATCACAAAGGTGATATTGTTGAAATGAAGCCTAACACTACTAAGATCATAACTACTTTTATGGGTTATAAGGCTGTGGAATTCAATCTAGAGTCTGACAAGGCATATTTGATCAGACTAGATCAGGATATAAGGAAAGCTAAAATAAATGATCTCAGGGTTGCTATTTTTCAAACCGGTGAAGATACAGCTGAATTGAAAAATGCTAAAAGGAGGATAGTTAATGAACTCGAATATGCTGAGAGATGTCTTTTGAAGAATTATATCAGAATAACTCCTGACATCATAGAGATCAGAAATTGAAGCCAAGTCGAAGATCTACAACTGCTTAAATTCTGAAGTGTATACAGACTGAAGCTGATATCAGATCTTAAGGATGGTAAAACTGAAAGGACTGTAAGTTGTAGTTATCTAGTCAAATTCTCATGCATTTGTACTTAATGTTTTTGACATCATCAAATATCTGTTAAACTTGTATATTATGCTAATTTACAAGTTGGGGGAGATTGTTAGATATATTTGTGATGTCATGTCTAATATGATTTGTGTTTAGTTTTCAGATCTTACTTAAACAGGACAAATCAGTACTTAACTGGAAATCAGTACTTATACTGAAGTCAGAACTTAAGATATCAGAACTTAAGTTATCAGAACTTGAGTTATCAGGAGATATTTATTAGGAGATAATATCAGGACTTAAGGAGACTTTCAGATAAGGAAGGCGGCTGATTGAAAGGAAAGAAGATCAAGACAAATGCAAGAAGAGATATGCATGAAGAAGGAATTCTATGAAGAATAGAATACTTGGAAGAAAGGATAACTGATTGATATATTTTAGGAAGCATAATTATATTCAATATCAATTAGAAGATTATCTTGTAACTGTGTAGTATATAAACACAGGCATAGGGTTTACACTATATGTGTTATCATCATCAAAAATATTATTCATTGTAACCCTAGAAGCTCTCATGATAATTTGTTCATCTCCGAGAGAGGACAGTTCCATATTGTAACAGAATTTATTATGTTGAATAAAATATATGTTCTGTTACTTGTGTTCTTTAATTCGATTTGATTGTAGTAATATTGTATTCAATCCCCTTCTACAGTGTGTGTGACCTAACAATTTAGAATCCCAAGTAGTAAAATTTTAGGCTCGAGGAACATTTAGTAAACGCATAAACGTAAGTTTTAGACGTGACCAATTTAGACCGTATAATGTGTGTAGTACTCGATGATCGTTATTGTGGCGTATATCATGATATGTGTAGTACCCGATAATCGTTACTGTGACTTGTATTCCGAATGAAGTAGGACTAATATTTTATGTTGAATTGTAGGAGAAGATGGTTGATGGAAATTCTGATGAGACCGGATCTAGTTTACAAATTAGCCCTGAGATGTTGTTGATTTTGGGAGAAATGAAGAATATGCCTACGAGTCTAATGTAGGGATGAACAATTGCGGATACTCCCGAAATAAATGGGGAACGTGTTAAAAATATGGAAAAAGAAGGTGAGAATAAGCGAAGATGTACATACAAGGCTTTTAAAGATGCAGATCCCCTGACTTTTAAAGGAGAGTTGGATCCACATGTTGCGAATGTATGGATTAAATAAATGGAAAAAAGTGATAGAGATATCGGAATTTTCAGATGAGCAAAAGGTAAAATTTGCAACACACTCATTATGTGGAAAGTTGTATTTTGGTGGGATGCGGTTAAACAGACAGAGGATTGTTCTGAAATGGTTTGGACAAGGTTTAAGGAGTTGTTCTTTGATAAATACTTCCTTATATGTATGAAGAATGGGATGGAGATGAAGTTTCTAGGACTAAAGCAAGAAGAAATGTCCGTGTCAAAGTATCTCTCAAAATTCTTGGAACTTTCTAGGTTTTCTCCTCATCAGGTTGATACTGAAATCAAAAAATGTCAGAAGGACTGAAACCACATATAAGAGAAAAAGAATCCTTGTTGGAGTTGAAGCAATTTAATAAATTGGTTGGTAATGCTAGGATTGCAGAGAGGGAATATGAAGCTCGCACTCAATTCTTTAACAATAAGAAAAGAGAATGAGAGATAGAATTGAGCGATGTCAGGATATAAGAATAACAGGAAGAAATTTCACATAAGAAAGGAGAGTTTCCCGGGAAATGAAAAGAGGACCACCACATTGGAGTGTAAGAAATGTGTACTGGAACATGGTGGCGATATTTGTTATCGAGCTAATGGGTTGTGTTATAATTTTGGTGAAAGGGGGCATATAGCGACTAAATGCCCAAAGCCTAAAGTAATTTTTTGTTATAGTTGCGGAAAACTGAGTCATCTATCAAGGGATTGTCCTGAAAAGGGAGGTCGGAACGTTACTGAGATTAAAGAACAAAATGACACGTCTAGGGCAATGGCAAGAACCTACGCGATGACAATTCAGGATGCCAAATAACCGTATGATGTAGTGTCAGGTATGCCTTAACTACATGCTCAATATGTTAATTATGTTTAGATTGATTCGAGATTATTCCATTCATTTGTGAATACGAAATACATACATAAGTTAAACGTACTCGTGCAAAGTATAGATAACGAATTGTTAGTACAACACCAGAAAATATGAGTTTATTGGTCGATATAATTTTTTTAAGTTGTCTTTTAGAGATGGGTGGATGGGCCTATTGAGATAATCTTGTACATCTAAGAGTAGAACTACAACTTTTATAGAAGAAAGATGATATACCAAATCCGCAAAATGTGAATATTGGTCAAAAAGAATATGTTTAGTGAACATGTAACTTCATGGGAAGAAATTTTGGATGATCCTATAAACGTTGAGATGATTGTGAGAAACGAAATGAGAAGAAGTTCCAAGTTCTTTTTATATTAAATATTTTAGACATGTTGGGAGGAGTAGTAACATATGATATCAAAAGGTACGTATTGAGTTCAAATTTTGAGGATGAAATTATTTTAAGGGGGAAGAATGTAACACCCCCAACTTAAAAATAAATATTAGATAAATTGAATGGAATAAATATTCTAATTATGTGTTACTTGACATCTGTGTTTGATGTTTACATGCGATAAAATTTGCGAATGTTAATTTTTATATATCTAAAATAAAGTATAGATAATTTTGATATTTTTCTAGCAATTTATATGTCATTATATGATTTTATAAATGATTTATAGATTTAATTACTTGTTTTTCAAATTAGATATTAATTATTTTGAATAATCGGGAATCGTCCAACTTCAACGGATTTTTTTCACCACCCGAAAGTTTGGGGAAAACTCATTCTTATCTTAATTTGATTATTGAGAGCATTTTTCGTGTTTTGACTTTTTCAATCCGGAGTACGGTTTTACCCATACGGTTCCCGGTATAAATTTTACGATATTATTTTCGTTTCGATAAACCGATAAACCAGATATTTTTGATATACGAGATATTTTGATTAAAATCATATCTTATCTTTTTCTAGTAAGTGCAATCCTATCTTATCTTTTCGTAGTACGTGCAATCCTATCTTATCTTTTCGTAGTACGTGCAATCCTATCTTTTCTTTCCGTAACTATAAATAACCTTACAGTGCCTTGTTCAGATAATGATAAACAAACTGTAAAATATTATAATTACCCAGAGAAAATACTTATATTCATAGTGTTCTTCATAACCAAACGAGGATTCGAAGGTGTTATCGAACTCCGATTTTAGCGTGCAAGTAGTCGAATCGAAGTGCGTAACAAGTAGAATCAAGTTTTAACAACCACATCACTATAGATTCAAGTGGATGAAAGATCGATAGTAAAATCAATTTGAAGTTCGGGATTTATAGAGAATAAATTAAGCGGTGCATTATAAGTATATACTGTACTATTTCACTGTTGATGTTTTGATCTTTAAATGATGATTGATTTGATTTGACTGAAGATTCACTGATGAAAAATGAGTATTCTTGCACTGATACTTGATGAATTGATTATGATGCTTCCTTTTTGGAAGTAAGCTAAACCAATTTTTTAGCTAGTCGGGATCCCAACTTGATGAACTTGATGAATTGATGAACTTATTGTGCTTGAATACTCCATTTTAATCTTGTGAGAACTATTATATTATGATGAACTTTTGATGATTATAATAAGCTTTTGATAACTCTCTTGTTTAAAGTTGTTTTATTTTATTTGATGATTTATAACTCTGGTTCTAGTTAAACCTCAGTTGAAATGTTTGATATATGCTTACTGAGCTTTATGAGCTCACTCTTTTATGTCACTAACTTTCATAGGAAAGAATTTTGGAGAAGGATGTTCGGGAAAGGATAAAAATATGATGAAATGAGGTTTTAGTGGTCAACGAGAAGTATGTAGTATTATAATGAATAAAGGTTGTGTAATAGACTTATATTTGTACCCGGTTAGGATCTTATGATGTATAGTACCTTTTTTGGAAATTCGAGATTGTTGTACGAACTTTATGTTATTAAATAAGTTCTAGATTTTGTAAGCATTTATTGAGTTATTTAGTTTATTTGGTGTTCCTGGGTCGGGTTTCTGAGGACATCCCAACGTCGAGAGCGTCACAAGAATTGGACTGGCTCTTTCAGTGTTTGAGGGGCCATCTACATATAAATTCCACGGTTCTTTGTTAGGGGGTCATCTTCGGTGATGGCTGGGTCCTTGGTGAAGGGAGACGACTCGGGGAAAGTACATTCCATGACAAACTCTACCAATGTTGGAGCTTCTATTGTTGACCGGGATACGAACCTGATGTTGAATTGGCTTAGCTCAATTGATCAGTTGACAAGTCTCTCGGATGCATCTGGCTTGTGGATGATTTTCCTGAGGGGTTGATCTGTGACTACTCCGATTTTTCGGCCTTGGAAGTATTGCCTAAGCTTCCTACTTGCATGGACAAGTGCTAAGACAAACTTTTTCAAGTTTGGATACCGAGTTTCCGCGTCTTTGAGGACTTTTCTCACGTAGTACACCGGGCTTTGGAGTCGTCTCTCTTCCAGGATGAGAGTAGCAGAAATGGCCTTCAGGACAGCAACTATGTAGAGTGAGAGAGGTTCCTCGGGCTCAACTTTAGACAAAACCGGGGGGTTCATGAGGTTCCTTTCTACTTCTTCAAATGATGTGTTGCAGTCCGGGGACCAATCTATTAATTTCTTATTTCTTTCCCCTTGAGTAGCTCGAAAAAAGGTAGCCATCTCTCTGTGAGCTTTGGGATGAACCTTCGCAGGGATGCGAGGCATCCCGATAGCTTTTAGATGTCCTTTTGTGTTCTGGGAACTTTCATCTCCATGATTATATTTATCTTTTCCGGGTTTGCCTCAATTCCTCTTTCGCTGATCAAGAATTCAAGAAATTTTTCAAAGGGGACCCCGAATGCACATTTCTCTGGGTTCAACTTCATGTTGTACCTTCTCAAGTTATCGAAGCATTCTTTAAGGTCTCTGATGTTATCCGGGACAGTCATGGACTTGGAGATCATATCATCAAAATATGACTCCATATTTCTTCTAGGTTGATCTTTGAAGATTGTGTTCATTATTTTTTGGTAAGTTGCCCTGGCGTTGATCAGTCTGAATGGCATCATGAGAAAAGCATATACAGCCCGGTGGGTGATGAAGGCCATTTTTGTAATATCCTTCGGGTTCATCCTGACTTGGTTGTATCCAGAAAAAAGCATCCATAAAACTCGGCATTACATGTCCCGAAGTAGCATCGATCAGCTGGTCAATGTTGGAAAGAGGGTAGGAATCATTAGGGGCATGCAAAGTTTAGGCGTGTGTAATCAACACACATCCTCCACTTACCGTTTAGTTTTTTGACCAGTACCGCATTTGCTAGCCAATCTGGATACTTGATCTGTTTGGGGTCCACATCCAAGTTGTGCATTGCCACAGATTCGTCGATCCCGGGCATGTCTTCCGGGCTCCATGCGAACACATCATCTTACTCTTTCAATAGATCAATTAGATCTTTCTGGAAAGTTGTTTCGAGTCCTTTTCTAATCTTCAACTTTCGAGTGGGGTTCTTGGGATCAAACTCGATATCAATCGTTTGGGTCGATGGTTCAACCTTGGTTTTTTCTTTTATTTCCAAAAACTTTTAAATCCAGGCACCTGCGTTGGTTACGATGTAGCCCGAATATTTAATGATATTTACATCCATTCTTGGTCTCTTGCTGAGGTGTTCACGATGCTTTTTTCAACTTTGCCCCTTGGGTAGGGACATGGCCTTCTTTCCGTTCTCAGGTTCTTTTTCAGCCATGACCAATGCTTGACCATAACACCTTCTTGCCATATCCCTGTACCCTGTGAGTTCGCCAATTCCAGTCGAGGCGGGAAACTTGAGTTTTAGGTGAATAGTTGAGGGTATGGCCCGAAGCTTGGTGATGGTTGGTCTTCTTAAGATCATATTATATAATGAAGCTGCACCAATGACATAGAATTTCATGATATGGGATACCTGTTGTGGGACTGTTCCGAACATGACATGGAGGTAAATTAATCCTCGAATAGGGATCATGGAATTTCTGAAGTCATGGAGAGGGTCTTCGAGGCAGGGATCCATGTGCAGGTGACTTAATTTCATCCTGTTGAGGGTGTGCTCAAAGACTATATTTGTCGATGACCCGTTATCAACCAAAATCCTTTTCACATCATTGTCTGCTACATCCAGGGTCACTACCAGTGCTTGATTATGCCCGGGGTCCAGTCCCTCATAATCAGCATAAGAGAAATAAATTGGTTCATCTTCAAAGGGCTAGATCACCATGATTTCACTGTCCATGTCTGGGCTCCGGGGTGGTGAAGAAGTGCCTTCAAGCACCACGTTTACCATGTGCTTTCCACTTCCCGGGGCTTTATCCTTGTCAGCTGGCTTCTTCTCCACGTACTGGATCATGTTCCCCTTTTTGATCTGATCTTCGACAAATATTTTGAACGAGAAGCAGTTTTCAGTTGTGTGCCCGTGGTCTTCATGGTATTCGCAATGTTTATCCCTCGCCTCGTTCTACCGGGTGGGGGGAGGAAGGAGGGGCTTTGGAGGATAGTAGAATGACTTTTCCTTGACTTCTCTCAAGATGTCGTCTCGGGATCTGTTATGGGGCGTCCACCCGGGCTCTGCTTTCGGCTCTCTTTTGTTCCTTGGCTTCTTTTGGTATTTTCAGGTCCTGAATAATCATTCTGGGGTGGGGTTCCCTGGGAGTGTTGGATGTAGTTATTCTATCTATCGACTTTGAATCTTTTAGCTCTTCTGTACGATGAACATCCCTCTGGGGACTCATCATCATCGTGAATCCTTATGTCCATCTTCATTAATTTGAGGAAGTCATTTTCCTTTATGAATTTCAAGGCTAGCGCATAGGTTGATGCAAGGCTCTGTGGCTCCCTATGAATCAGGTCTTTAACACAGCCTTCACAAGATACCAGATGCAAGTTCCTCCGAAAGATGTTCAAAATTTATTTTTCTTCTAGGTTGGAGAGTTGGTTGACAGCTTCTTGGAACCTCTTGATAAACTCAGGTAGTGATTCCTTGCTTATTTGTTGGATGGTTTCCATATGGCACATTTGCAGCTCATTCATGCGGTTGGCCCGGAATCATTTTATAAATATATCCCGGAAATCTTTCCACGATTCTACGCTTCGGGATGGGATTCTGCTAAACCATTTATGAGATCCTCCCTTTAGTATTGATGCCAAGAAACAACATCTCGTGAGGTCACTATAATCGTAGATATTCGAAATTTGTTCGAAATAATTGAGATGTTCTTCGGGGTCCGCCAATCCGTCGAATGAGTCAAAATTGAAGTGTTTAAGCTCGGATTCTCTGGGTTGAATCCAATTTTCTGGTGAAGGGGTGGCTGCTGCTCCAACTTCCATATCTCCTTCGACTTTCCTTTTGAAGTAGTGAAGAGCCCGAGCAAGCTGCTCTTTCTTGGACTCCTTTTCAGGCTCGGGGTCTGAAGAGACATGAACTCTATGGATTTTCTTTTTCAGTTTTGCCTCTTCCTCCTGGATCCTTATTTTGATTGTTGCATTGGCCTTAACCTATTCTTCTTTACGAATTCGGTCCCGGAGTGCCGCCCTCTTAGTCTCGCCCCGGGCGTCTTCAAATGACCTTTTCATATTTTTGGAAATGTGGTCCAAGACCGAACCATGGGTTTCTCCGGAGTGTTCCTCCTGATTCCCTGGGCGGGTTTCAGGTTCAGGTTGGTTTTTCTCTTTTCAAAGGCTCATTGCTGCTTGAATCTGTTCCGGGATCATGTTCCCTCAGGGGTTTGTAAAGGTTTCGGCGTACTTGTGAGCAGCCTTCTCAATGGTAAGCATTTGGTCTCCTGGTTGGAGAGCCTGAGATGAAGTACGGGTTATGGGTCTTCAATATCAACATTTCTGAGCGGGACGAGGATGGGATGAACGGGTCCGGAAATGGCAGTTTTGCTCTTTCTTGTAGTCATTGTTTTCAAGATAAAGTAGACAAAATACTACAAATATAATACTAAGGATGCTTTCAAAGTACAGATAATGAGAAAAGTAGACCTAAGAGAGTCGAAATGTTAACCTCACAGGGGTGTAAAGTTTTAGCTTCGTGGGTTGAGTAAAATGGCTGAAATCGGTGACACCACTAAGTCGGAGGTTCGACCCCTCATTCTAGCGCCAATGATAACTCTCTTTCTTCCCCAGACTCTTCTCCCTTTCCTATCCAAGAGCAAGTTCCGTTTGTGCAGAAATGAAGGTGCGTGGTTGAGCAGTAAGGTGGGCTCCTGCAAAACAGAACCGGAGGGGGGTGGCGTCCTCGCTGCAACTACGGCGCAAGAATAAGAAAAAGGTTTCTTGAAGAAGAAGAAGAAGGTAGAGCTATTCAAATATGTATAGTAGTGGTGTGTGTATGTGTGTAGAGGGTACGAAAAATAGTAACCCCTAAACCCCTTTTTGGGCTCCCAACTTAGGATTTTGGGGGTTTGTACCTTTTAATCCTAGCCATTGGTGAATTTGGATTGGTGGATGATTAAATGGTCCCGATGAGCCACGGGACCCAGCTATCCCCTTGTTATTGAGATAGCATGAGGTCTTAACATATGGACGACTGGGATACTGCCATGCTATTTTGGGTAATACGGGACCGTTGATATCTTGTGAGGTTGCCACGTGTCCGGAGACCATCCCTAATTGGGCATGGGTTCTCTTGTCACTGGGCTTTGTAGTCTATTTTGGGTTAAATTATATTATGACCTATCACTTTGAGACGGTAATGCTATTAGTTACGGTTACTTGAAGCCATGAAGAAACAACTATACACTAATTTTGCAATATGAAATTTGAACACACTTGATGTTCTAACTAAACTTAGGAAGGTGGTTACCTTATTTCCCTAGATTAACTCCCGGGCGATTGCCCGACTAAGTTATATTTATTTTATAATTTTTTTTATAACAATTAAATTATTGAATATATATTAATATTGTGTTGAGTATACATAATCATGATTAGAAATAGAATAATGTAATCAATTTAAAATTTAAGAATAATATCACATAAATTATAAATATTTATAATTTATAATTATTTATTAAATTTAAAATATTTATATAAATTGATGAATAATTATCCTAGCTATATAATATATTAAAAAAATAAAAGTTATTGGAGTAAACATAATAATTGAAGATTAAAAATTGAGCTATATAAAAATGAAATGAGTAGATAAGAAACAAGGATAAAAAAATAAGTGGAAGTTATAACAGAGATTAAGGAAACACATTAATTTTATTAAAAAATTATCTTGAATATTTATAAAAATAATTATCTTGATTATATTTTTTAATAATTTGTTAATATTTTAAGACTGAGAAGAGAAGAAAAAAAATAAAAATGATAATCATTTTCTTTTAAAAAAATGATAATCATCAAATTCAATGGAAAAGAATACAGTGCAAGTGCGGAAGATTTTAAATCAATCAATCAATATCAATATCTTAATATATAAAGAAAAATCCCGGGAGTTTCAGAATCGCTCGAATCATATTTATCATTTTTTCTAGAGCCCCTGTGTTATAAATATTAAAATCAAAATTTCCTTATTTAACTCCTGTTTTTTATAGAACAAAATCGAGTTTTTTTTAATTGGATAATAGATTAAATTTTTTATTTACATTAATCTTACGAACTATAAATTATAAACCTGATTGGTTTTGATCTTCTATTTGTATATAAACTCTTTATCATTGATGCATCTATATATTCAGATTTCGATTCCTCAAATCCAACATAATCGCATGCATCAAGGATTTTCGTATAACATCACGGGTCTAAATTTTATAATTTTGTATTCTATCTTTGAATAATCCGTTTTTTTTATAATTTTGTATAGATCTTTCAACCATGCGTGATTATTGTTTTTATTAATTCTTTTGCTCTTGATGCAAGAAGCATTATCAGAACCAAGATTGATGTATTTTAATGATTTGCACCCGTCAATCTCTACCAAGAAGGTAACTTAATACTATTAAACCTAAAATAACTGTTACAATAATATTTACAGTAGTCAATTCAAGTTTTTTTTTACTGTTTGAAGAACAAATTTTTTACATCCATCTTTTTTAGCAAAATAGACATTAGATCAGCTTAGAAATTATAAAAAATATATTGATGTAGTATATTGATATAGTCCATTATAAAAGCAGGAAACATACTTTTAATAGAATAAACAAAAAAATATGCTAAAGGGATGTTCTATGTGGGAAAAATACAATCTTAGGAGTTCTAACAAAGATGGTGGTTAGCGATGATGTCCATAAGATATTTTGAATTTAGTATAATCAGAAAAATATAAATCCACCAAAGATTATCTCCGATAAATGAATTCAAAACAAGTAGTTGCAAAATTTACTTAAAAAATTCCTAAAAATATTTTTTGGGAGATCTAAAATCGCACGAATTATACATATATATTTTTCTAGAGATACTCTATTTTAAATAGGAAAATCAGACCTTCCTTCTTTAGTTCCTTACTTTTAGGATTTAAAAATCGAATCCTTTTTTAAGTTAAATAAATATCTTTTTTTCTAACGAAAATAATCTTCTCTTTAGTTTTAAAAAATATTGAATCATCAGTTTATCAATTTATAAGTTTATCATTAAATTATACGTGGATATATAAACACTGAAGTGATTACAACAGTTATTTTGAGCAATTCTTTGTACTTTCAAATCTGCAAGTAAGTGCATATCTTTTTTTAAATTATAAATTCGTTGTTATATTTTTTGCTGAATCGCTACTGTATTTTTTTAAAAACGTATTAATAACCAGTTATCTGAATTTTTCTTAGTTTAAAAATTTAATGTTGCAGGCTGTTTGATGGGCTCCGTCCCATTTATGGGACAGTTGAACAAGTTTTTCGATAAGCACAAATTCACAAATATAGCACATAACGCCACTTTTTCTGGGTTCTGCCAATGTTACTCAGAAGAAGTGGCGTTGTGAGGTAATTTTTTTTTCTTTTCCTCTCCGTTTTTGACTTGTATATTTTTGTTTTACTAGGAAAAAAAATCATGTGAAGGATGTGAAGGGTATGTTTTTAACTCTGATATTAAATCAAAGAAAAATTATTTTGGTTTCATTTTTTTTGTTGGGTAGTTATGTAAACCTATTTTTAGTATATATTTTTTATTTTAATTAAAAAGTTGTTTATATGTGACTTTTGTTGCTTAAAAAAGGTGTCATGCGAGAGCGAGGGTGCACTTATTATGTGAGTGCATGTTTTGGAATGCCCATATTTAATTCATAAAATATTATTTTGGTTTCATTTTTTTTGTTGAGTAGTTATGTAAACCTATTTTTAGTATATATTTTTTATTTTAATTTTAAATATTTTTTTTATGATTTTAGTTGCTTGAAAAAGGGTATTATGGGGAATTTTATTTTTCTTTACGAGGCCTCATAATCAAGAAATATAAAAGTATAGTTCTACGTAATATATGAAATTGTTATTTGTTTGATATAGACTTACCTTTAGTGTGAGCATCAAAAATAAAAGTAGCTTTATACCCGCACAGAACGATTATTGTGTCTTTATATATTTTTCGAATATTTATTCTTAATCAAATAATTTTATTTTCTAAATATATTTTATGCTCTTAATGAGTAATGTATTTTTTTAAAAATTATACGTTTTGTACTTATATATTTAGTTATTATTATATTATTATATTTAACATTGATAACTTAAATATAACATAGGTATTATAATTAATTTTATTTCTTCCACTGTTTGATTTTTTCTCACATTATAAATTTGTAAATAGAATATTTTAATCATATTCATAATAAAATCTAAGTAAGAATTAATAATTTTTTTGTTAATCAGACATAATATTTTATAATTTTTCGGTTCTAGTAATGATTTTGAAAAAAATATTTTATACTTAATTGTCATAGTACTATTAAATATATTTTATTAGCTTTGTATTTTAGTTTTGAATTGTAATTTTTTTATATTATTATTATATTTCTTCCTAATTTTTATGTTTTATAGGATTCATGTGCCCTGTTTATAATGTATTTTATTAAATTTGTATTTCAATTTTGAACTGTAATAGTTTATATTAATATATTTTTTTCCTTGTTTGTAAGTTTTATAGGATTCATGTGCTCTATTATATTAATATTTTGATATAAAATAATATTTTAACTTTAATTAATTTCTCTTTATTGTTAATACTTACGTATTATAAATGTATTAAAAATAATTAGAGTTTATTGTGAAAATTACTTTTTCTAGTAGGGGTAGGGGAGTTTTATATGACCTATAGTGCCATATTAACTTCTTAAAGGATGTAATATATTTACATTTAAAAAACTTGTAAGTCATATGTCATAGCCTATTTGTATATTCGAGGATTCAACTCAACTCAAATAAGAATGTAATAAGTAAATAGTGGATCTACCGTCAAAGAGATCTCACAGAGTAACATCTGTCAAAGGATTCAGAAACAAGGTTCATCTACAGACTTGAGGAATTAATTCACTGGAAGAAGTTCAAGAATTGTTCAAGCCTCAGTGATATAAATCAAGATCGTGGATTTAATCAAGTGACGGAGATCTCGTCAGAGTATCATTAATTACAAGGATTTAATCTGAAGAAAATCAGAGTGTCAAAGTCAATACATGAAGAAACGTCACGGAAGTTAGTCACTCATGAACCAGACAGTACATCGAGTGTCAACATTGAAGTGGTGGAATTGATTCATATATTTCAGTGATTTTCAGAAGATATACAGAAGAATAGATGCTGCTCAAGATTAGTATTAATTCTCTATTAATTAATTAAGTCATATAATTTAATTAAGAAAATAAATTATATCTACAAAAGATTAATTTATTTGATTAATTAAATTAATTGATTAATTAATTCAGAATTAATATTAAGGTTTTTCAGAATTTTTAATTGGTTAAAATCTATTTTAATTCCAAAAAGACAACTGATTGTATTAGTATGACAATTGGTATGACAATCAATAGTCATACCGAAAGTCATGCTAATTCAGTTGATTGTCTTACCAGAATTATTATTAGATTAAAATCACTTATTAATTCAGCAAAAACAATCTGTTTGAACTACTATGACAATCGGTATGATAATTGATTGTCATACCGAAAGTCTTGCTAGTTCATTCTGATTGTCTTGCTAGCTCTAAAGATAGTCCTAACGATTGTCTTACTGAGCCAAAGGATTGTCATGCCAGCTCTATTTTCATTCGGATGAATTGATTAAAAGAAGCAGAAGCATTCATTCAAATCATCCAATCAAGAACACAGAACTCGAGAACAAAGAAAAAGAAGCAGACACAAATATTTCATCTCATCTGCAACTTCAAGATCAATTTCTAGATTGTAAAGTTAAATCCAATCAACTAGAAATCTTTATCTTGTTCTTGTGTAACAATCTAGCGGATCAAAATCCCTAGAACTTAATCTCAAATTGCGTTTAGCATTTGAATCTTTTTATTACAAAAATAGAAAAAGTTCATGTCAAATTTATTCTAGATTTGTGATAATTAATTTGAGATTAATTCCTTGTAATCGATACAGTTGTTGTAACACCTTTCAAGTTTAATAATATTTTTATTTAACTTGAATTTTGTTTCACATTTTTTATTCCGCATTTAATTCGATTATTCGGTACTGTTTGTATTCAACCCCCCCCCCCTTCTACAAACACATTGGGACCTAACAATTGGTATCAGAGCCTTCTGATTACCGAACAAATCAAGATCTTAGACTTTTGTGATTTTTCAACTCCTTGAATTTTTATTTATTCAAAAATTCATAATGACTTCACAAAAAGTTGGAACCGTTAAAATTCCACTATTTGATAAAGAAAATTATATCATGTGGAAGAAGAAGATGCTCTTGTTTTTACAAGTTGCAAATCCCAAATATCTAAACTTGTTAAAGAAGGGTCCAACAACTCCAATGGTTTTTGAACCAGAGGTGATAGTAGATGATGTTGTGATTACCAGAGCTAGAACCTATCCAAAAGAGCCTGAAGATTTTACTCCTGCTGAAAAGGAAGAAGCCTCCTTGGATGCCAGCCTTCAATTAATATTAATTGATTCCCTTGATCCCTTGATGAACAGATATGTGATGAACTGTAAAAATTCCAAACACATGTGGGAAACTATTGAGGTGATTAATGAAGGCACAGAGGAAGTTAGGGAGAACAAGTTGGAGATCCTAACCTCTGAGTATGAATATTTTAAATCAAATCCAGGAGAAGGAATTACTGAAGTGTTTGAGAGGTACAATGCGTTGATCAACAACCTGAACATAAATGGGAAATATTATTCAATCAGGGAAGTCAACAAAAAGTTTCTTTTAACACTGCCAACTCATCTTGAACATAGAATCACTGCCATTAGAGAAGCTAGAGATCTGAGTGAGATTTCTTTGGATAGACTCTATGGTGTGTTGAAAACCTATGAGTTGGAGCAGATTCAGCAAAAGGAAGTCTACGGGAAAGATAGAATGGTCAGCACATCTACTGCTCTTGTAGCTGAAGGTCAACAACAACAACAATCTCAACAGTCGGAGAGAATGGTACAGTTTTCCAAGGCTGAGGAAAATATGTTAGTAGCAGAATATGATCCTCCTACTACAAATCAATCTAGTGATGATTTTTATTCCTTGGAAGAGCTGGATCAATTAGAAGATGAGTCAATGGCCCAAATTTTCAAGAGATTCTCCAATGTCAGATTCAAGAGAAATCCCAAGTTCAAGTACAAGTCCAACTACAACAGATTCCAGACAGGTGGATCTTCATCCTCTAACACCAGTAGTGGTGGATATAAAACAGGGATGGTTGATCGGAGCACCATTAGATGCTATAACTGCAATGAGTTGGGACACTTTGCCACAGAATGCAGGAAGCCAAAGCAAGTAAGGAAGAACTCTTATGATTCAAATAAGAAGAGTAACTCTGAAAGGGCTTACCTGGAAAAGGGAAGAAGCTGGGATGATACTGATAGTAAAGATGAAGAAGATGAGAATCTTGCTCTTATGGCTATTGATGGAAAAGCTTCATCGTCAAGAAAAGAGGTAAAATTTACTGATGCTGAATTAGTTTATCATCTAGGAGGTTCCTTAGATTGTGCTCGTCGTGATAATGAACTGTTAAGTCAGCAGATCAAAGACCTTGAGAAAGAGGTCAATGAATTAAGACTTGTACACATTAATCAAGACAAGTTAAAAGAACAAGTATCTTTTTTAGAGAATAGAGTTGACTGTTATAGACAACTCGAAACTATTCTCAAAGACAAGATCACCGGTCTTGAGACTAAGGTTAGAGCCTACTTCAATTCTTGTTCGAAGGCTAAAGAGTTCTACAGTAAGCAAGCTGTTAATCAAACATCTGGAATAGGTTATGATTACAATGCTGCTATTGGAGAATTAGGCATAAACTCCCCTCCTCATGTATGTGCTAAAGGGAGGGAAGTACCACATGTTCTTAAGGGTGTTGATGAACCCCTCTATAAAGCATCAATTGCTGAACCATTTGATGCGACCTCTTCTGTTATTCAAGAAGAAATTCGTGCTGAAGATCATGCTAATGAGAAGGTTGTTTCCAAGTCAAGTGTGTCGAAAGTTCCAGTCAAAATTGTGAAAGCAACTGAGACTAACTCAGACACACATGAGTTGGATAACAAAAATGCCATGTCTACCATGCATAAATTGCCTGCTGATAATCACTCTCATAAAGCATGTGGTGTTGCTAATTGTATGTCTTGTGCTTTTAATTTGATGTATGCTTATTTTATTGGTAAGCATGTTTCTACTGATAAGACTACTCCTCGTCAGCATGTGAATAACAAGAAGCATGATAGGTCTAAGACTGCTAGTCCTTCTAAGGCTAGAAAGGAGACATTTGTGCCTAAGCTTAAACAGAAATTTGTTAAGGCTGTTTACAAGGTCAAATGTTCAGTCATTGAGAAAGTTGAGACAATTAAAATTAAAAATGTTGTTTTGCCTGACAAAGGACAGTTCTACAAGAATGCCGGGCCCAACCAAGTTTGGGTTCTGTTAGGTCACACTTTCACTGTAGAGGGGGTGAATACAGTGTTTATTACAATCAAATCAAACTTCAAGAACTTATGAAACAGAAAACAAACTTTATTGAAACAATAAACTCTGTTACAATCTGGAACTGTTATCTCTCAGTGATGAACAAAATATCACGAGAGCTGCTAGGGTTACAGTAAATAATATTCTCGATAATGATAACACTTATAGTGTAAACCCTATGTCTGTGTTTATATATTACACAGTTACAAGATAATCGCTAATTGATATGGAATATAATTCTGCTTCCTAATATATATCAATCAGATATCTTTTCTTCCAAGTATTCCATTCTTTACGGAATTCCTTCTTCATGCATATCTCTTCTTATGTTTATCTTGATCTTCTTAACTTTAATCAGCTACTGTCCTTATCTGATCGTCCTTCAGCACTTAAGTTCTGATATCTATCTCCTGATGCTTATCTCCTGATAACATAAGTACTGATATCCCTTAAGTCCTGACGTCCAGTATAAGTACTGATCAGTTAAGTACTGATTTATCCTGTTCAAATAAGATCTGAAATCTAAACATAAAACATATTAGCCATGACATTATCAAATATATCTAACAATCTCCCCCAACTTGTAAATTAGCAAAATATACAAGTTTAACAGATATTTGATGATATCAAAAACATTAAGTACAAATGCATGAGAATTAGACAAGATAACTACAACTTACAGTCCTTAAAGCTTTTACCAATTCAACTTCTGATAACAACTTTAGTCTGTATACACATCAGAATTTAAGCAGTTGTAGATCTTCGACTTGGCTTCATCATTTTCTGATCTCTCTGATGTCAGGAGTTGTTCTGAGATAAATCTTCAACAAACATTTCTCAGCATATCTGAGTTCATCAATCATTCTCCGTTTGACATCTTTAAGCTCTGCAGTATCTTCACCAGTTTGAAATATTGCAGCTCTGAGATCATTAATCTTTGCTTTTCTCAACTCCTGATCTAGTCTTATGACATAAGCTTTGTCAGACTCTAGATTAAACTCAAGCCCCTTAATACCAAGATATGTTCTGATCTGTGCAGTATTAGGCTTCATATCAACAATATCACCATTGTGATTTCTGTACTTTGGAACATATATGCTGTCAGACTTAACAGAATAAAGTCTTTTCTGTCTCTGAATCTGTTCTTTCAAATAGTTTGCAGCAGTCCCTGTCAATCTGTCATCCACTTGAAGTAAGAATAATACATGCTCCAATTCTTCAAAATACTTCAATGGAATGGCATTTTGTCTTATATGATAAACCCTACCATCTGTCATGAAATACAACAAGATGTGTTCCTTCAAGTAGGTATGGTAAACCATTTGTACAGATTCCAATTAATTCAATCTTTCAGGAGTTGCTCCAATTCCTGGTTCACTCAAGGAAGTTGGATCATTGGTAGTGTTGTGTACTCTTCTTTCATCAGCACTTCCCAATCCAGTTTTATCTCTTGCTTCCTTTCCAGTAACTACTCTAGCTTCAAAACGACTTGCAGTAGTCTTCAAAGGTTGAGTTTGTTTTACTTTAGTGAATCCTGGTAGGAGTGTTTTTGATCTTCCTTCTGATATCAAGTTAACTTGAGCTGTGTCAGAGGTTACTTGCTTCTTTTGAATATCAGAACTTTTAATTTCTTGACTCTGAACAACTTGAGCCATGTCAGAGGTTGTTTTAAGAACTTTTCTTAAAGTCAGAGCAAGATTATCTTTGTCATCAGTAATTTCTTCATCTTCAGGAGGTACATAAACTTTAACAGGTTCACCAACCTTTTCTTTACCCTTGGATCTTGGATCTATCTTTGGTTGTGATTTAGCAAATGTTGCTTCAGTTTGTGCCTTTTCTTTAATCACAATACCTTTCAGTTTTGGAAGTGACTTTTTACCAGAAGCTTCATATTTAGATGTGGCTTTCTTTGATTTAAGTCTAGCTTCTTCTTCCTTTAAACTTTCCAAGTCCATTCCTGGATTTTCTTGAAGAAATAACTGTCTTGACATTTCTTCATCAAGATCTAGAAGTTCATCAGAATTTATTCTTTTACCAGTATCAGAACTTATTCTATTCCCAGTATCAGAACTTATCCTGTGACTTGCAATTTCAGCATTTCTTGATGAGAATCTTTTACCTTGACTATGACCTCCACCCATTCCAGAGTTTCCTTGGTCATCTTTTTCATCATCCTTTCCTTGCAGTGTCTTGTCATCCTTGCATTTGGACTTAATCACTTTCTCCCCCTTTTTGGCATCAGCAGGAAGTAGAAGAGAGATAAGCAATTCCACTGAAGATTGGATTTCAGTCAGTTGTGATTGCTGAGAAGCTTGATTTTGCAGAATTTTATCAATCTGTGCTTGTTGACGATCTTGAGTCTTCTCAATATAAGCAATCCTGTCCATAGATGGTTGAAAGAACTTTTTCTTATCAAGTTTCCAAACTTGTTCTTGTTTGATAAAGTTCTCCTGAATCTTGTGTATTTCTGCATGAGTAGTTGAATGAAGACCTTGTAGATGTTTAGTACTCAATGCAGTGACACGAAGCTGAGTTTTGAAATCATCAGAATTTAACATTTCATCAGCTTTAGTCAAGTGCTCAGTAAGATGTAACACAGATGGAATACATGAGACTGAGTTCCATTCCTTAGTCCACTCCTGTCCTGCAGGAGTTTCACTCCAAGGCACTGGTGGTTCCTCTGTAACAAACTTCTTTACTAGTTCAGACTTAGAAAGAGGAATGTGTCCTGAAGGACCTGCTGCATCAGTATTTGCAGTTGGAGCAGCATCACCAGTATCTCCAGCATGTGCAGCATCAGAACTTATAGAATTAGTATTATCTGATATAATAGCAGTGTGAGTAGCAATGGATGCGTCAGCATCCTCTAATTGCTGATCTGATGCTAAGTTCTGATCAACAGCCATATCCTGATGCTCACCTAAAGTCTGATCATCAGTGTCTAGATGCAGAGAAGGTGACTTAGATAATTCCGGAGTTTGAATAGCATCAGTAACAGGTGTTGGCAAAAGATTTATTGCTGTTGGAGCTTCTAAGAAAATTACTCCAGGCACAACTAAGTGTTGATCAGCATTATCAGCACTTGTGCCTTGATTACCAAGAGACACAGATGGGAAATTAGCCTTGTCAGATACAGTTTCCTGAGATGGAGTGGATGGAGAAGAAGTAACTGGATCAAATTCTTTTTCTTGTGAGATCAGAGATTCCTGATCCCCTTCCTTAGCTGCTTCCTCCTCATCATCTGAAACTGGCCTTTTTGCCCTCTGTTTCTTGTATTTCCTTGGTAATTTAGAGTCCTTGGAAGTTTCAGGAATTGTCATTTTTCTAAGCCTCTTGAGAAGCTTAGATCCTCCAAGTTCAGAATCCTTCTGAGAAATCTTTTTCTCAGCTGCTGTTACCACAGGTTCTGAAGAAAGAATCTGTTCCTCAGAATCTGATTCATCTCTCAAAGTAATCCTCCTCTTCTTCTGAGGTGTTTGAGAAACAGTCTTTGTTCTCTTTGACTTAGAAGATGTAGGCTTCACATAGGACTTGAGATATGTTCTGAGAGATGGTTGAGAGGTTTGAGGTGGCTGAGTAGAGGTGGTAGGTGCTGATGAACCAGGTTCTGATGTTTGAATATCAGGATAAAGTGCAGTGTACTTAACAGGATCATAGGTGGTTAAGGCTTGTTTGACAGATAAAGGTATTAAGAGGGGTCGTAACACAGCCTTTTTATTATCAGAAGATAATAAATCAGTAAAAGCTCTCTTAGCTATTCTGAAAGATGGAATTAGATCACCAAAATTTTGGGGCGGATTACAACAAAAACTATAAATAAGCTGACAAAATCTTACAAAATATACAGTATTGCGATCTTCTGTCATCCTATCCCCAATAAAACCTAAGACTGCTCGTGCATAATCAAAATCAGTGTGATTTAGAAGTGCATACCCGATTTGTTGGCTGAATATGGGAATTGCATCAAAAGTTGAACATTTGTTGGCGAAAGCTTTGGTAATGCAATCAAAGAAGAAACTCCATTCCCTCCTTATGAAAGATCTCTTCAACTATCCAAGCTTGGTCAATGTTCCTTCATATCCCAGACTAACAATCATGTTTTGAAGAACTGAGTCATCAACAGTAGAATAAACACAGTCCTCAGGTAGCTGTAATGCCTGTCTAACTGTAGACAAAGTCACAACATACTCATCTTCCCCTGATGAAAATATTATACTTGGGGACCCTTGAGCACCACCATTGTCATATACTCCACTCCTCCAAAACTCCAGTACTTGAACTCCAGAAATGGATGTAGGCTCAGTTAGAGCAAACCCAATATCAGAACTAGTGAGAAAGTCCTGAATGAAATGAAGTTCAGAGGGTGCCTCTGTAGTGTTTAGTATCGCAGAGAAGTTATTAGGAACAAACTTTGCTCCATCAAAGAGAATGTCCTTGGGTGCCATTATGTTTGGAAAGAAATCGGTAACCTGTAATGTGTTTGAGAAAATGCCTCTTAAAAGAAAATCGTCAGTAGATGAGAGAGTTGAAAAGTAAAGAGAGAGATAAAATATAAAGGTAAATAAAAGATTTGACAATCTTTGCTCTCTTTTACTTATACACAAAAAGTAACCGTTGAGGACACATGGCAGACATGCATTTAAAAGTAGTGGTAAATACCTTGACACCTGTTATACATAGAGAAGGCAAAAAGTAATGGGCACGGTAAATAAGGAATAATTACCACCCACTTGCAGTTTTTCAAGGAAAAACCGTTCCACTTACCTAGATTCCATTAATCAAGGTGAATCAGTTTTAATTTAAAATTGAAACTGTTCCCACTAATTCAAATATTTTACTCTGCAATATCAATATTCTGAAAAAAAACTGTGTGTGAGAATGAGTAAAATCAATCAGTTAAGTAAGTACTGATAAAACATTATCAGAACTTAAAGTCAGACACAATTTATACGATCATCAGAATATTTATCAGGATTTATCAATGCGTATCAAAATTTCTCAGAGACAAGATCATAAAACAAAAACAAATTCCATTAATATATCAAAATAATACATTGATGAAATTGAAATTACATCAGAACTTTTACAATCTTGTCCTAAGCTTCTAAATCTAACATCAACAGCCTTAGTCCTAGCTAAGAAGCCTGACAAAGCTGAGGATGAAGAAGAACAGGAAGAAGACGAGATTAAGTCATCTTCCTCTTCCTATCTTCGACAAACAAGATAGCGAGTCGAATGATTCGCTCTTGCTGACGGATAGCTTCCCGCCTTTCCTCCTCCAATCGATCAAGATGAAGCTGGTAGTCCATCTCGAAGAACAGAAGTCGGTTCAGCACCGCCTGTGGGACAGAGCCCCATATCTCTTCAGGAATGGCAGTTACATGCCACTCCTGCTGCCAGTCGGCGCAGCTTAGCTCCATATGAAAATTTTGGTAATTCAAAAACATGTTGAATCGGACCATGATGTTTTTGAAAAAGAATATGAAGTTAAGATTGTGAGAAAAATTGATGGAAAGGCTAATGTGAAGTGGCTGTTTATATAGGCAAGAGAATGCCAGGAGACGCGAAGATATTTAATGCTGACAGATAGAGTTAAGTCTACCTCGTCTCCCTAGACTTGAAAAAGAATAACAGTCATTTGAAAAGGAATGTGCACATGTAACAAGAGTGAACTGTTCAAGGACGAGTGCCATTAGTCCTAACCATAGACTATTAATCTTCCACTTCAACATATTCTAAATTAATCTGAGACTGTTACCAAATTTTACTCACAGATAAGTCAAGTAAAGGGTTAGACTGAAAAATCAGAACTTAGACCTATACCAGAACTTAACAGTCATCAGAACATAATGTCTTAACTCGAACAAGGAATATCTATCTTAGTAAGTTTTCATACAAGTTCTGAGTTATAGTCTTCAGAACTTAATCATCAGAACATATAACTAGAACGTGTCCTCAGAATTTGTGCAAGGTGACACAGTGACTGTTTGTCTAAAAGAACATAGACCACCACAAAAATTTCATCATTCATATGGAATGATTTGTGTGTGCATTAAGCTAAATAACTAATAAAGAGTAAAGTCTGATTTACTTCAGTACATCTTAGAAATAAGTCATAATTAAAATTTTGCTAAAGAGCTGTCATTATCCTGAAACCTACTGATAAATGAGTTCATGCATGAGTCCGCCTCAACTGTTTTTGTGCTAATTTTATGCATCTTTTTAAATTCTATTTTACAGTGGCTTCTCAGTGTAAGTGAGTTACGACTGCTTATCAGAATTTATGCTATTATCAGAGTATTTCTCCAGTAATCATAGAGTGTGAAAAGTCACCAAGAAAATATTTTGCTTTTCTAATGCATATTTACTTAATACCAGCTATGCACTTGGGTCGTCCCATTCACATTTTTACTCTAGATCTCAAAGGAGTACCTGATATTATTCTTTGATTCTTTTTCTTCTTCTTTTGATAAGTGAGGTTTATCAGCACTTAGTACATTCAGCAGTTTTACTAGAATCAGAACTTAAACAGATGAGTAGCATTATTCTAATTTGGGACTTAGTAATAAGATGAATAAAGTAAACTAAACTAAGCTCAAGTATCAGAATTTGCTTGTGTCATAAGATTTCCACAGAAATAATTACTTCTTTCATGGGATCATTTGTTTATTGAAGACTAGTAGGTCAGTATCTAGCACAATTATCCTCATAGGATTGAATGATTACTTAAACAGATATATCACTTATTAGAGTTAAGAGATATATATCAGACAACAGTCAGTACTTAAAAACATTTATCAATTAAGCACAGAATACACAAAGAGATTAATTCTGTAAATACTGATCATAAAGTCTGATAACATAGAACAAGTTTAAGCAGATTTAGAGAAAGAACCTGAAATCATTCCAAGTTCATTTACCAATCTTGTAAAGGTAGCTTCACACAGTGGTTTTGTGAAGATATCTGCTACTTGTTGATCTGTGGGAACAAAATGCAATTCCACTGTACCTTCATCCACATGTTCCCTGATGAAATGGTATCTGATGCTGATGTGCTTTGTCATAGAGTGTTGAACTGGATTACCTGTCATAGCAATAGCACTTTGATTATCACGGTAAATAGGGATTTTAAAATATGTTAACCCATAATCCAGT
Source organism: Apium graveolens (assembly GCF_009905375.1). Lineage (NCBI taxonomy): Eukaryota > Viridiplantae > Streptophyta > Magnoliopsida > Apiales > Apiaceae > Apium > Apium graveolens. The sequence goes on along the minus strand of NW_027417811.1, from coordinate 37,951 downwards.
AACTGATTCTTCATCCAAAGAATCTGTGCACAGCAGCTTCCTGCAGCAATATACTCTGCTTCTGCAGTTGATGTGGAAATTGACTTTTGTTTCTTGCTATACCAAGAAACCAATCTGCCTCCAAGAAATTGGCAGCTTCCACTTGTGCTTTTCCTGTCAATTTTGCAACCTGCAAAATCTGCATCTGAGTAACCTATTAATTTAAAATCTGATTCTCTAGGATACCATAATCCTAGATCAGCTGTTCCTTTAAGATACTTAAAGATTCTTTTTACAGCTGTTAAGTGAGGTTCTCTTGGATCTGCTTGAAATCTTGCACAAAGACAGGTAGCAAACATGATATCTGGTCTACTAGCAGTTAGATAGAGAAGTGAGCCAATCATACCTCTGTAATCAGTAATATCTACTGAATTACCAGTATCCTTATCCAGTTTTGTTGCAGTGGCCATGGGAGTGGATGCACTTGAACAGTCTTGCATTCCAAATTTCTTCAGCAAGTTTCTGGTGTACTTAGATTGACAAATAAAAGTGCCTTCTTCACTCTGCTTGACTTGAAGGCCCAGAAAATAACTAAGTTCTCCCATCATACTCATCTGATATCTTGACTGCATTAGTTTGGCAAACTTTTTGCAAAGTTTGTCATTTAGAGACCCAAAAATGATATCATCAACATAAATCTGGACCAAAAGTAATTCCTTGCCATGGTTGAGATAGAATAGTGTTTTGTCAATAGTTCCTCTATTGAATCCACTTTCCAGAAGAAACTGAGCTAAAGTCTCATACCATGCTCTAGGAGCTTGCTTAAGTCCATAAAGTGCTTTATCAAGCCTGTAGACATAATCTGAATGTTTGGAATCTACAAAGCCTGGAGGTTGTTCAACATATACTTCCTCCTCCAATTCTCCATTGAGAAAAGCACTTTTCACATCCATTTGAAAGACAGTAAACTTTTTGTGAGCAGCATAAGCCATGAATATCCTTATGGCTTCTAACCTAGCAACTGGCGCAAATGTTTCATCATAGTCAATTCCCTCCTGTTGAGAATATCCTTTTGCAACCAGCCTTGCCTTGTTCCTTACAATTATGCCATCACTGTCAGTTTTGTTTCTGAATACCCATTTTGTACCAACAACAGATCTATTCTTAGGTCTTGGCACTAAGGTCCATACTTTGTTTCTTTCAAATTCATTCAACTCTTCCTGCATTGCTTGCACCCAATCAGCATCTTGAAGAGCTTCTTCCACTTTCTTTGGCTCAGACTGAGAGAGAAAAGAATTGTAAAGACATTCATTCGAAGTACCTGTTCTAGTTCTGACACCTGCATCAGGATTTCCAATTATCAAATCAGGTGTATGTGATTTTGTCCACTTCCTTGAAGATGGAAGGTTTTCTCTAGAACTGGATGCTCCCCCATGATTCATGCTGTCTTCGTTTTCATTTTCTGATGCTCCCCCTGAAACTATGCTCTCTGAGTTGGATCCTTCAGCATTTAGATTTTCAGCACTGTCAGTACTTGGCTTATCAGAACTTGACGAATCAGAACTTGAAGAGCCAGATGTATGTTCTGATGCTTCTTGAGATGTGATAATATCTTGAGTATGCTCCCCCTGCATTGGTGCATCTTCCTTTGACGTAGTCACCACAGTTTCAATAACATCAGAGTTTAATCCATCAGAGTTTACAGTATCAGGAATTAGACTATCAGGACTTAAGGTATCAGAATATGAATCTTCATTTTCAAATCTCAGCTGATCATGATCAATGCAATCTTCAAGTCCAGTGATCTTCTTGTCATCAAAAGAGACATTGATAGATTCCATGACCACTTTTGTTCTCAAATTATAGACTCTGAAGGCTTTTGTGGAAAGTGGATATCCAACAAAGATTCCCTCATCAGCTTTTAGATCAAACTTGGATAGCTGTTCAGGATGAGTCTTGAGAACAAAACACTTACATCCAAATACATGAAAGTATTTCAGATTTGGCTTCTTGTTCTTCACCATCTCATATGGTGTTTTTCCATGCTTGTTAATGAGTGTTGCATTTTGAGTAAAACAAGCAGTCTGCACAGCTTCAGCCCAGAAATAGGTTGGAAGCTTTGCTTCTTCAAGCATTGTTCGTGCAGCTTCAATGAGAGTTCTATTCTTCCTTTCAACAACTCCATTTTGCTGTGGAGTTCCAGGAGCAGAAAATTCCTGCTTTATTCCATGATTTTTGCAGAACTCTTCCATTATCAGATTCTTGAATTCAGTGCCATTATCACTCCTCAAAATTTTCACAGAATCTTTGATCAATTTATCCAGATGTTTGACATGATCAATCAGGATAGATGCAGTTTCACTTTTTGTGTGCAAGAAATACACCCATGTGTATCTGGTGAACTCATCTACTATGACCAACGCATATTTCTTCTTAGCAATAGACATGACATTCACTGGACCAAATAGATCAACATGAAGTAGATAATAAGGCTCAAGAATTGATGATTCAGTCTTGCTCTTGAATGAAGATTTTCTTTGTTTGGCCTTCTGACATGAGTCACAAAGACCATCAGGAGCAAACACTGATTTTGGCAGTCCTCTCACAAGATCTTTCTTGATCAGTTCATTTATCTTGTTGAAGTTTAAATGAGAGAGTTTCTTGTGCCAATTCCAACTTTCTTCAATTGAGGCTCTACTCACTAAACAGATTGCAGAACCATCAGAACTTGTTGAAAGCTTAGCTTCATAAATGTTACCACGCCTGAATCCCTTCAGAACAACTTTTCCTTTAGATTTACTAACTATTTCACAATGTTCTGCAAAGAAATCAACATGATAACCTCTGTCACAGATTTGACTTATACTCAGTAAGTTGTGTTTAAGTCCTGAGACCAGAGCTACATCTTTAATGATGACATTCCCAAGATTGATATTGCCATATCCCAAAGTTTTTCCAATGTTGCCATCTCCATAAGAAACACTTGGGCCAGCTTTCTCCACAAAGTCTGATAGCAGGGCCTTATTTCCAGTCATATGTCCTGAACATCCACTGTCCAGAACTAAAATATTTTTCCTGTTGCCCTGCAATCAAAAAGACCACTAATTATTAGTTTTAAGGACCCAGACTTGCTTGGATCCTTTGGCCTTTTTAGGTTTGTTAACATTTGCAGCGGATTTAGCATCAGATTTTATGTTAACAGTTTTCTTATCAGAACTTATACTACCAGACTTTGAATCAGAACTTACACTAGAAGGAACAACAGAAACTTTCTTTAAAGAAGGTTTTATTTGATAATAATCATAGTACAAACTATGATATTCCTTACAAGTATAAATGGAATGCCATAAACTACCACAATGAAAACAAGGATTTTGTGGTTTGTATCTAACAGACTGACTCTTAACTCCTGATTTTGAAGATAAGGAGTTAATATTCTTATTCTTCCTGCAAAAAGAAGCCAGATGGTTAGAACTTCCACAGTTATGACATGCTTTCCTAGGAGCATCAGGAACAGATTTATAGTTATTGCTTTTATTCACACCTTCCTTTCCATTCCTGTTTTTCCTAGGTGATTTTACCTTGTTTGCATTCTTAACATCTTTCAGCTTATGCTTAAGCTGCTTCTTTGTCATTAAGCCTATGTTAACTTCAGCTGTCTTTTCCTGTTTTAGTTTGTCAGAAGCTAATTCCTTTTTAACTTCTGATTTCTCATTTTTAGATTTTTCAGTTACAAACTTAACAGGTTTTAACTTCGGCTTTTGCTTATCAACAGGCTTAATTTCTACAGTTCCTTTTTCATTTTTATTTTCTCCATAACCTAAGCCCTCTTTCCAGTTTCCACTGCTTAGCAAATTTTGAGTTATTTTGCCAGAGTTAGTCCAAGTCCTAATAATCTCTCTCTCCTTTTCTAACTCAGTTTTTAGAGATTCATTCATTTTTAGCACTTCATCCCTAACATAAAAAACATCATCTCTATCCTTCTGAGTTTGATGGAACATGACTAACTCTTTTTCTAAAAAATCATTTCTTTTCCTAAAAGCAAGATTTTCAGAAGTTAATCTTTCACATGTTAAAGTTTGATCTCTATAACTAACAAACATGGTTTTAAGATATCTTCTCAACTCATTAATATCATCAGTATGAAAAGCATAAGTAGTCTGAGGTACCTTTGTTTCAGCAGCTTCAGAACTGCTATCAGAACTTGATTTATCAGCATTTGCCATCAATGCATAGTTCTCCTCACTTTCAGAGTCTGAGGTGTCTGTCCAGCTTTTCTGCTTTGTGACAAGAGCTTTGCCTTTGTCACTCTTGGTCTTCTTGCAATCAGGAGATATGTGGCCTTTCTCACCACAATTATAACATTTAACATTGGCGTAATCTCCTCTGTCAGACTTTCCTCCTCTTCCTTCAGATCTTCTGAAATTCCTCTTATCAGAACTTATGCCTTTCCTGGAAAACTTCTTTCCCTTCCTGAACTCCTGTATGCAATCTTTGTGATTCCTTTCACTATAAGAGCACACAGCTTCATCATCTCCTCATCAGCATCAGTTTCAGGCAAGCTTTCAGAATCTGAGTCATCATCACTCTCAGAACTTGATGACTCAGTATCAGACTTTATGAAAAGAGCTTTACCCTTGTCTTTCTTTGAGGAAGGTGCTTTGGGGGATTCCTCTTCAGCCTTGAGAGCAACTGTCCTTGACTTTCCTCCTTTCCTCTCGCTTCTTTGTTCCATCTCAAGTTCATGAGTCTTGAGCATTCCATAGATTTCATCAAGAGTTGTTTCATCAAGATTGTAGTTGTCTCTTATTGTTGTTGCCTTCAAATCCCAGCATTCAGGAAGAGCTAACAGGAATTTTAGGTTGGTATCTTCAAGATCATACTCTTTATCAACCAATGACAAATCATTCAAAAGTTTGACAAATCTATCATATAAATCATTCAATGACTCATTAGATTTTGAGTCAAAATGTTCATACTTTTGAGTGAGTATTGTCTTCCTGTTCTTCTTAACTGTTTCAGTTCCTTGACACCTTGTCTCCAGTGCATCCCATATCTCCTTGGCAGTCTTGCAGTTGATTACCCTGTTTGACATTACATTATCAATGGCACTATGCAGTAAGTGTCGTACCTTGGCATCCTTAGCAATAGATGCTATATCTTCAGCAGTGTAATCATTCTTTTCCTTTGGTACAGTCTTTGCTGCTTCACCTGCAACTACAACAGCGAGCTTGGTAGGTTTGTGAGGCCCTTCCTTGATTCTATCAAGGTATTCTGGATCTGTTGCTTCCAGAAACATGGTCATCCTTACCTTCCATATGGGATATTCAGATGGTCTCAATATGGGAACTCTGATAGTCTCATATCGACTCTGAATTGATGTCTTTGATGATTCCTCAGTTTTGGTAGGCTTAGTTGGAGTTTCTGTGTCAGACATGATTGTGTTTGGATCTTTAACTGTATGTGTGTTAACAGAAGGCTCTGATACCACTTGTTAGGTCACACTTTCACTGTAGAGGGGGTGAATACAGTGTTTATTACAATCAAATCAAACTTCAAGAACTTATGTAACAGAAAACAAACTTTATTGAAACAATAAACTCTGTTACAATCTGGAACTGTTATCTCTCAGTGATGAACAAAATATCACGAGAGCTGCTAGGGTTACAGTAAATAATATTCTCAATAATGATAACACTTATAGTGTAAACCCTATGTCTGTGTTTATATATTACACAGTTACAAGATAATCGCTAATTGATATGGAATATAATTCTGCTTCCTAATATATATCAATCAGATATCTTTTCTTCCAAGTATTCCATTCTTTACGGAATTCCTTCTTCATGCATATCTCTTCTTATGTTTATCTTGATCTTCTTAACTTTAATCAGCTACTGTCCTTATCTGATCGTCCTTCAGCACTTAAGTTCTGATATCTATCTCCTGATGCTTATCTCCTGATAACATAAGTACTGATATCCCTTAAGTCCTGACATCCAGTATAAGTACTGATCAGTTAAGTACTGATTTATCCTGTTCAAATAAGATCTGAAATCTAAACATAAAACATATTAGCCATGACATTATCAAATATATCTAACAGGTTCCGAAGAAGGGTTAATCCATTTGTGTTGCAGGGCATTAAAACAGGTGAAACCGGGAGTGTGGATTCTTGATAGTGGATCATCAAGACATATGACCGGAGATAGAGCCCTGCTATCAAATGTGGATTGAGAAAGCTGGCCCCCTGATTACCTTTGGAGATAACAGCAAAGGTTTATCTGAGGGATATGGCTGTTTGCAAGCTGGTAATGTTATCTTGAACTTGTAAATAGTTTCTATATTTTTGCTATATTTATGTAAGTTTTTATTTGTATTTTTTTTAATTGTAAATAGTGTATGATATATGAAATTGAATGCTGATATCTTGTTGATAGATATTTGGTATTTAATTCATTGATATTTGTTTTTATTATTATTATTTGTATTGTATTATTTTATTTTTATTTTATTTTAAATATAATGCAACATAACAATTAGTATCTAAAGTACTTGACAAGTATCGGTCAATGATATGTTGTTAACATTATGTTGCAGATATTTGTAAGCTTTTGACATGAATGAGAATTACTTAGACTTCACCCTAAGTGATCAATGTTTTATCAAAAACTCATTCATATGGAAAAATAAAATCAAACTTCTTTCTACATTAGTGATTTCTTATTTCATGTAAAATCTTTTGAAATCACTATTGTAAATCATTTTTTCTTTATTACCATATATTCTGTGTTACAGGTTCAGTCTCCAATGACGTTCTTTCATTGACAGTCATGAGGTTGAAAACCCACAACGTCTATCCCAGACTGTAAAGACAAACACAAAAACAGAACCAACCAACACTCTCTTACCACTAAATGTAGTATGAATGAGCGTGAGGGAGATAGTGCCTCAGTGCACCACATAAGGAAGGTTCTGTAGTCAACCCAGTAGCTCTGTCTCCTACAAAGATGAGTAGTATTTAAACCGAGACAACTGCTAACCCCCATACATCTTCTCAAAAAGATGTAATGGTTGAAAAGGCATAAAAATAGTTACTAGATTCATTCTCTCAACAGGGTGTGTCTATTAAAATTTGCCTGTCGGCCAGGGTATCCGATGTAGTGTCACCACCTCAAATATAAAAAATTCTTGATGCACAAGGAAAGGTTACACACATAAATGATGAGTTGACGGAAACAAGAGTTTTGACCATTTTAAGGTCAGATTCGATTGTTTAAGGTTCGTTAATGGACCAATTGCCTTTACAGGTGTTAGGAGAGGATACTGATCCAAAAGCCATATGTCAGTGGTCAGTGTCTACCTCCCCAGGCTTAAATCCCCTGGATGCATCTGCGGATAGTGGATCTGACATAGGCGCAGATCGGCAACTTGTTGACAATGATTCAGATATTACCTGATGAGTCACAAGAAAATGTCTTCACAGGCATTAGAAGGGAACTTTGATCTTTATGCTAAATTCGTTGGATCATTGTTTACCTTCCCAGAATTCAAATCTGGAACCCTAAAAGGGAAACTAGAAACTTGTAAATTATGACTCAGATTCATCTGACGAGTTTAACAAGGATGGGAATTTGTGAACTCCCATTGCACCACCTGTGACCTCATTAAGGATGGCTAAGGTGATTTTCCTTGCAGGTACAGGTGGAATATGGAGCTATGAGAGGAGTGATACACTTGTGAGAAAGAGTGTAAACACGAGTGGAGAGAAGAGTGAAACACATGTGAGGTACACTAAACAGAATCACACACTCACAGTGAGGAAGAAAGAGAAACTACTTGTTATTTCTTTTCCAACCAAGTGTAATATGAGAACTCCTTCAGACGATGACATACATTTCTTCACTAAGGGGGAGATAAAAGCTTAAGTAATAGTTTGGAGGATTCCTCAACTAAGGGGGAGAAATTGCAGGGAGTAAGAAAAAGGTAAAGAACATGTACACTACACCACACCATTGTTGTTTGTAACTGCGGATCCTATTGTACGGGAGAGGTGGTAAACATAAGGTGATTTTCTAGTAAGGGAAGAAGCTGTTTTCAAAAGGGGAGTACCATTGGTTTTTATCTGCGGATCCTATTGTATGGGAGAGGTGGTAAACGAAGGTGATCTTCTTTAATCAGTTGATTCTCATAGGGGGAGAAGCAAGAGAGATATGTGTTTCTCAACAGGAAATGTGGTTGTACAAAAGAAGATGGAACTACTTGAAGATATGTTCAGTCTAGAGGAACATCTACTTGGAATCTGGAAAATGTTAAATCTAGTCCAGAACTTTTCTGTTATTTACTTTGCATTTCTTTTTATATATCTTTTTCTTATTTGTTAGTTGAGTTATCCTCTAGGTATTTGTGTGTTATTGTCTAACAAACAAATAGGGGGAGATTGTAAGTCATATGTCATAGCCTATTTGTATATTCGAGGATTCAACTCAACTCAAATAAGAATGTAATAAGTAAATAGTGGATCTACCGTCAAAGAGATCTCACAGAGTAACATCTGTCAAAGGATTCAGAAACAAGGTTCATCTATAGACTTGAGGAATTAATTCACTGGAAGAAGTTCAAGAATTGTTTATGTTTGAAGTGGTGACACTACATCGGATGCCTTGGCCGACAGGCAAAATTCAATAGACGCACCCTGTTGAGAGAATGAATCTAGTAACTGTTTTTGTGCCTTTTCAGCCATTACATCTTTTTGAGAAGATGTACGGGGGCTAGCAGTTGTCTCGGTTTAAATACTACTCATCTATGTAGGAGACAGAGCTACTGGGTTGACTACAGAACCTTCCTTATGTGGTGCACTAAGGCACTATCTCCCTCACGCTCATTCATACTATATTTAGTGGTAAGAGAGTGTTGGTTGGTTCTGTTTCTGTGTTTGTCTTTTACAGTCTGAGATAGATGTTGTGGGTTTTCAACCTCGAGTACCATTGGTTTTTATCTGCGGATCCTATTGTACGGGATAGGTGGTAAACGAAGGTGATCTTCTTTAATCAGTTGATTCTCATAGGGGGAGAAGCAAGAGAGATATGGGCTTCTCAACAGGAAATGTGGTTGTACAAATGAAGATGTAACTACTTGAAGATATGTTCAGTCTAGAGGAACATCTACTTGGAATCTGGAAAATGTTAAATCTAGTCCAGAACTTTTCTACTATTTACTTTGCATTTCTTTTTATATCTTTTTCTTATTTGTTAGTTGAGTTATCCTCTAGGTATTTATGTGTTATTGTGTAACAAACAAATAGGGGGAGATTGTAAGTCATATGTCATAGCCTATTTGTATATTCGAGGATTCAACTCAACTCAAATAAGAATGTAATAAGTAAATAGTGGATCTATCGTCAAAGAAATCTCACAGAGTAACATCTGTCAAAGGATTCAGAAATAAGGTTCATCTACAGACTTGAGGAATTAATTCACTGGAAGAAGTTCAAGAATTGTTCAAGCCTCAGTGATATAAATCAAGATCGTGGATTTAATTAAGTGACAGAGATCTCGTCAGAGTATCATTAATTACAAGGATTTAATCTGAAGAAAATCAAAGTGTCAAAGTCAAGACATGAAGAAACGTCACGGAAGTTAGTCACTCATGAACCAGACAGTACATCGAGTGTCAACATTGAAGTGGTGGAATTGATTCATATATTTCAGTGATTTTCAGAAGATATACAGAAGAATAGATGCTGCTCAAGATTAGTATTAATTCTCTATTAATTAATTAAGTCATATAATTTAATTAAGAAAATAAATTATATCTACAAAAAATTAATTTATTTGATTAATTAAATTAATTGATTAATTAATTCAGAATTAATATTAAGGTTTTTCAGAATTTTTAATTGGTTAAAATCTGTTTTAATTCCAAAAAGACAACTGATTGTATTAGTATGACAATCGGTATGACAATCAATAGTCATACCGAAAGTCATGCTAATTCAGTTGATTGTCTTACCAGAATTATTATTAGATTAAAATCACTTATTAATTCAGCAAAAACAATCTGTTTGAACTACTATGACAATCGGTATGACAATTGATTGTCATACCGAAAGTCTTGCTAGTTCATTCTGATTGTCTTGCTAGCTCTAAAGATAGTCCTACCAATTGTCTTACTGAGCCAAAGAATTGTCATGCCAGCTCTATTTTCATTCGACTGAATTGATTAAAAGAAGCAGAAGCATTCATTCAAATCATCCAATCAAGAACACAGAACTCGAGAACAAAGAAAAAGAAGCAGACACAAATATTTCATCTCATTTGCAACTTCAAGCAATTTCTAGATTGTAAAGTTAAATCCAATCAACTAGAAAACTTTATCTTGTTCTTGTGTAACAATCTAGCGGATCAAAATCCCTAGAACTTAATCTCAAATTGCGTTTAGCATTTGAATCTTTTTATTACAAAAATAGAAAAAGTTCATGTCAAATTTATTCTAGATTTGTGATAATTAATTTGAGATTAATTCCTTGTAATCGATACAGTTGTTGTAACACCTTTCAAGTTTAATAATATTTTTATTTAACTTGAATTTTGTTTCACATTTTTTATTCCGCATTTAATTCGATTATTCGGTACTGTTTGTATTCAACCCCCCCTTCTACAAACACATTGGGACCTAACAAAACTTAAAATTGTTATTATTATTTATTCCTAAATTATTTAAATATCTAGAAATGTATTGAATAATTACATATTATTTTTATACCTTTTTTTAAATTAGTTTTAAGTTTATCAATATATGTATGGTGTTACCGACAAAAAAAATAACATATGTATGGTGTTACGTAGCTTCCTAATTTTATTTTTTTATAAAATAAAAATTACAATTATTTATTCATAAATATTTTAAATTAAATTGTTTCTTATATTACATATATAGCATAATACTTTTAATATTATTTTATATCATTGAAAAATATATAATTATAGTCACATAATACGTTTACATAGTTATTTTTCTTTTATTTATATATTTTATTTTCTTAATATTGGGGAGTTTGATCAAAATTTGAAAAGTTATTTTGTGTTTCCATCTTGCCAGTATTTCATAATTTTTCGGTTTTAGTAATGATTTTAAAAAAAAACACTTTATATTTTTTGTGATAGTATTTTTTTTATCACCTTGTGATAATACTTTTAAATTTTTTTTATCAGTTTGTTTTTCAATTTTGAATTGTAATAGTATTTATGATTATTATTATATTTCTTCCTAATATTTATATTTTATAAAATTCATTTAATCCAAATTTTTTAAAAGACAATTTGTCACTTTCCCCGTTTAAAAAATGAAACCCCGTAATATTTATTCCTAAATATATTCTCAATGTGTTTTCTTATTTTATATGATAAAAATTAAAATTATCTTTTTACAAATTTTTTAAAAAAACTTATCTAATCCAATTAATTTTTTAAAAATAATCTACTTTAACCCGATTAACAAAAAAAATATTAATTGTTGCTTAAATTTTTTTATGAAGATAATTGTTACTTATATTATATATTCTATTTACAAATTTATTTATAAATTTTATTAATTTTTACTTAGATTTTTTATGAATATGATTAAAATATTATATTTACAAATTTATAATGTGAGAAAAAAATCAAATAATAATACCTATGTTATATTTAAGTTATCAATGTTAAATATAATAATGTAATAACAACTAAATATATAAGTACAAAAAGTACAATTTTTTGAAAAATACATTATTCATTAAGAACATAAAATATATTTCTGGGTAGAACTACACTTTTATATTTCTTGATTAAAAGGCCTCAGAAAGAAAAAAAAATTCCCCATGATACCCTTTTTCAAGCAATTAAAATAATAAAAAAAATATTTAAAATTAAAATAAAAAAATACACTAAAAATAGGTTTACATAATTACCCAACAAAAAAAATGAAACCAATATAATATTTTTCTGGGTAACATTGGCCATATTTGTGAATTTGTGTTCAGCTATGCTATAAAAATGAAAAATTCGTTCAACTGTCCCATAAATGTGATGGAGTAAAGAATAAAAGATTAAGTTTAAAATTAATTGTCCCTGTTTGATACATACAAATAAAAAAAAAGTTTTGTACAAAGACGGTGTACAAAGAATAAAAGATTAAGTTTAAACAGATTTATAATTACGTCTCCGGATAAGTCTAGCTACTCCAAGTTTAAGTCCAGAGCAAAATTAGAAGCAATGAGTAGAGGTTTTTTCACATGAGAAGAGCTTTCAACTTTATTTAATTAACTATAATATTTTATTCCCATTCTCTTTTCCTTCTTTTGCTAAATTTTTAAGTCTCAATCTTTATATTAACGATAACATAGTTCAATATGTATAAGAATGATAGCATAGTTTGATAGTTGTTGGAATTTGTACCGCGCTCTAAAGTTTAAATCACTGAAATCTATACTATTACTACTAAGTAATAAGGCTCTGTTTGGGATTGGGATTACTGTTAAAAATTACTACTAATTTAAATATTTAAAATCAAATTTCCATTTCTCACATCTTAAAGAAATAATTAATCAAAAATTTTGAAAATTGAAAAAATATTCAAATTTAAAATAAAAAAATAAAATTTACAACGGGCGTTGCCCAAGAAAATATGATACAAATTTGTCGCCTCAAGATAATATGATACAAATCAGTATTAATATTCAAAACTTCGGATTTGTAAATTCCAATCGGATTGGAATTTACAACGAGTGTCGGCTCAAAAAAACGTAATACAAAATAGTATTAGCGAAAATTTAAATACATAATTTATCGCCTATGTATATTTAATTTGTACGCTCATTGTGATCGTTAATTTATATAATGTTATAGATATAATATTGATGTATCAACGAGGGTCGGCCCAAAAAAACGAGACACATATAAGTATTTAATTATTTTATTATTTACATATAATCGGTTTAAATAATTTAGCTCATTCTGAAAAATCATTCTTTTTTAGCCGCCTACCAATTCTTTTTTTAAACAATCTATATTTTTGAATTTTTATTAATATTGTGTTTGACGGTAGAGCGGCTCAAACTAATTTTAATCAAAAATTATAATATTAGTTCATATTAGAATTTATCTAATTAGTCTTTTTTTTATTATGACAGGCGTCGGGCTAACAAAATATCATAATTGCTACAATTATTATCAACTTAAGAAATGTGATATAAACTGGTATCATGAAAAAATATGTACGCAATTTTTTTATTATGTATATTATAACGGGTGTGGACCTAACAAAACATGATACAAAATGGCTAATAATTATTAATAATTAATTTTTTATTTGATATAGTTCATATTTTTCTTAAATGATCTTGATATGAAATTTTTAAAAATATTTATTTAGGGCCGCCGCAACGCGGCTTTGTCGACTAGTACTTATATAAAGAAGAAAACGAGGGTGTTTATGTGTCGCCTCTCAAATCGTCTCATTATATATTTTTAATTTTCTCAATTTTTTTAATTAGTAAATATCAAAAACTACAATTACTACAAAATCTTTCATTAAGACTTTTTAAATCCACTAACCATTATCAAATTCTCCTAAAAATTCTATTTTTCTTTAAATAAATTTAGCATCTTGATAATCTCCTAAATTTATTTTTTAATACCAATTCTTCTATTTCTCCTAAAATCAACATACTATATTATATATATATATATTCCTTAAAAATTTCATTTCAATATAATATAAAGGAGAAGATGAGGGCGTTTATGTGTCGCCTCTCAAATCGTCTCATTATATATTTCTAGTTTTCTCAATTTTTTGAATTAATAAATATAAAAAACTATAATTACTACAAAATATTTCATTAAGACTTTTTAAATCCACTTACCATTATCAGATTTTCCAAAAAATTCTACTTTTTCTTTAAATAAATTTAGCATCTTGATATTCTCCTAAATTTATTTTATAATACCAATTCTTTTATTTCTCCTAAAATCAACATACTATATTTTATATATTCCTAAAAAATTTCATTTAATCTATAGCCTATAAAATATTATAAAAAGAAGTATCTATAAATATTTATCATCATTCATTCGTAATATTCTCCTAAGGGTTCTACAAAATCTTCCATCAAGATTTTTGAAATCAACGTACTATCATAATATTTTCCTAAATTTCTCATTTCTCTTTCAATCAACTTAGTATCATAATATTCTCCTAAATTTCCTTTTTTAAGACAATTTCTTATCTTTCTCCTAAAATCAACTTATTAAGTTATATTTTCCTAAAGTTTTTCTTTTAATTTTAGCCAAAAGAAATGTTATAAAGATAAATATCTATAAATATATTTTTTCAATATTTTTTAAAATTATTTTATATTTATATTATATTATACTTATGTAAATGAGAACCCCAATATCATGCTAAGAGCGGTGATGAGGTGTCTCTCATATCATTTCAATATATTTGTATATTTTTCTCAATTTTTTATATTATTAATTAAACAAACATTACTTTGATCATTGAATAACTATTATATAATATATAATTTTATACTATTAGATCTGTGAATGATGAGAGAGCGATTCAATAGACTAAACATGTTTAACGAGAGAACGACTTTTAAACTTTTTGATTTATTATATTTAGTTTTTATACACAATTTGAGAATAACCAAAATCAAGATAAGGACTACAAAAAAAATGTAACATTATTTTAAAAGGCCGAACAACGACTTAGTAAACTATTTACATTAAAAATCAAGGGTCTTGTTCCCTGACAATCATGTATGATTGTCAGGGAACTGTTAACCAACACACTGTTTCCTGGCCGTTGGATGAACAATCTAACAACCAGGATTAAAAAAAAAAACCACCTTCCGCGCTTTTTTCCCACGGAAAAGAGGTGCTTTCGCGTATATTATGCGCGGAACAGGTAAAGACAGAAATATCCTTAATTGCTTTCCGCTATTAATATACGCGGACCGCCTGTTACCAGTTTAACCAGAAAATCGAACCCGTTTTACAGTTATTCAAACATAGTCGAACTCAGTTGAAATTAGGGGCGATTGGTAGCGATTTTGAGGCGATTTTCAGGCGATTACACTGTGACACAACCCGATTCCATCCTTTTTCGTTGATTTCACCCACGTTTCTCCTTCCAGGTTTATAATTTCATTGTATTGTGTTAAAAATTTTGGGTTTTTAGGGTTAGGGTTTGTAATCGATTTACTTAAAAATGAACATATATACGTTTATATATATATGTATATATATATATGTATATATATATATATACTTTCACATATATGATTTGTGTGTATTCTGTTCCGCGAATTTTGTATGTTTATATATACATTTTGTATGTATACATATAATTTTCGTATAAGTGTGTACTGCTCGTATATTTTCCGGTACTGTTGCTCGTATATTTACAAGGCGATTTTCAGGCGTACTACTCCAAGGTTGTGATTGTGGACGTATTGTGAGTTTTCGTTTTTTATTTTGGTAAATTATAGCTCTGGATTGATTAGGTTTACTGTGATTATGTGTGAGGTGTTGATTGGTGGCGTAGCATTGTGACTGTTTGGGTACGATTACGTGGTAATAGGTTGTGGAAATTTGATGTTCGATGCAAAATGTGTAGCATTTTGTTGTTAAGAGTTGTGTGAGTGTTCGATGCAAGTGTGTTTATGTATGCAGATAGTATGTGCTTGTCTGCTGGTCCTTGACTGTAGTTGAGGTGTTCCATATATAAATGATGTTTACTGGATTATAGAATGACAAGTTAGGTTTTACGTTAACTATATTGCGTGTATTTGATGAGTTGTATATGGTCCAACTTATATCTAGTTGTTTTAGGAAGCATTATGAAATTATTTTGGTACATGTGAATGTGATTATACAATCAATTTTAAATGTGGAATGTCTAGTTGAAGTATCTAACATTAAATTGTATGTATATTGTTTCAGGATGGATAACATATTGCCGGGTCTAGTTAGTCATGACATTATCTTTGATAACTCCTATCACGTGAATTCGGATGTTTGGGAGGGACATGAGCGGGGTCCTTCGGAGTGTTATTGTGGGAACATGAACATGCGTAGGTGGGGTTTGTCTGATGCATAGAAGGACTTGTTGCATAGCATTGGTTTTGGTGTGTTTGTAAATACGGGTGTGATTTTACAGAATGATGTCGGGCTTGTCACGGCACTTGTGGAGAGGTGGCGTCCCGAGATTAACACCTTCTTCATGAGACATGGGGAAATGACAGTGACTTTGGAGGATATTGGTTATATCTTGGGTTTACCGGTTGCTGGACATGCGTTAGTTGGCGACTGTCTGGATAGTGGTTTGGCGTATTTTTCGAGACAGTGGTTTATGCCGTTGGATGAAGACGAGGTGAAGGTGGCATGAGCCAGAGCCGGCATAAAGTACACATGGTTATATCAGAGATATGGGAGGGATGATCCGGGTCCTGATCCGAGGAGGATTGCTATCCACACACAGGCATACTTGCTCTTGGTCATTGGTTTTGTTCTATTTCCAACCTGTAGTAGGAATGTGGTGCACCCGAAGTACATTGGACACCTCCACTATCTTACGGGTGTGCAGAGATGGTCTTGGGGTTTTGCGGTTCTTTCATATCTGTATAGGGGCTCGAGCATGCAGCACAGAAAGGGGCCAAGAGGATTGCATGTTGTATGTGGTTGTTGCAGTTGTGGGCATATGAGCGGTTCTTGATTGGGAGACCTTTTCCTGATCCTATCAGGGATTCATATCCAGTTGCTGAGTTCTGAGATAGGCCGGTTGAGGAGGTTGTTGATGAGGAGGAGGAGGAGGTCGAGGCCGAGCCTAAGGGAAGAAGGGGAAGAAGGGAAAAGAGGTGAAGAGAAATGAGGTGAAAGGGAAGCAGGGGAAGGAGGTTAGGGGGAAGAAGGTGACGGAGGTGAAGGAGGTTAGGGGTAAGGGTAGGGGAAAGGGAGGGAAGGGTAAGGTACAGGCTGATATTGTTCCTGATGATCCTATGGATGAGGATGTTCCTGGGACTGAGATTGTTGTTAAGAGGAAACGGGCTATAGGTAGGCGTGATAGTAGATTGGCGCCTTATTATAGTTTGCCACATTATAGAGGCGAGTTTGATGGAGTTGCAGCTGATATTGTGGCGTGGACGCCATATGCCCACTTTCACGAGGTGGGGGAGGATTCAGATAGGGATCATGACATATCGGCTGAGGATTGGGAGGCTTATTTCTTTGGTCTTGCCAGGATCCAGTGCTATACAATGATGTTGTTGAGTATCAGCATTCTGATAGGGTGATGAGACAATTCGGGTTCAGACAGGGTATCCCACGGTCACCTGTTAACATGACAGAATATATGAAGCATATGATTCCGTTTAATCCCTATGACTGACGGGGTATATGGTTTGCTGAGATTGACGAGTGAACCCGTCTTAGTCAGCACCCCGAGGTTGTAGTTGCTCATCAGCCAGACGCAGTGGATGACACAGGCTACATGCAGTGTACTCCGGCATTGCACGGATACGTGTTGGGAAGCCACAACCATTGCCAGAGCCATAGTACAGCAGCCGAGAGTTGTTTAACAACTCCCAAGCATTTGACCTTGTAAGTTTATTAATAATTGTTTCCCCGATATTTTTTAGAATTGTTTCCTCCTTTGCATTATAGTAACATCTGATTATATGCCACAAATATATTTTACAGATACAGAAGGGGTTGGCATGTCTGCAAGCTATGGATAGTAGCATTCCCCCTGAGTATGAGCAGGAGTTTGGGAGGATTGCCCCTATGTTTCTCGATCCGTACTGTCGATTCATGCAGGATGTTAGAGGTCCGACATATATGTTAGATATATTTGTGATGTCATATCTAACATGATTTGTGTTTAGTTTTCAGATCTTACTTAACAGGACAAACCAGTATTTAACTAGAAATCAGTACTTATACTAAAGAGGAATGATTATTTAGAAAAAGAGTTAGTTATGTTCCATCAAACTCAGAAAGATAGAGATGATGCTTTCTATGTTAGAGATGAAGTGCTTAAAATGAATGAATCTCTAAAAACTGAGTTAGAAAAGGAAAGAGAGATTATCAGGACTTGGACTAACTCTGGCAGAACAACTCAGAATTTGTTAAGTAGTGGAAACTGGAAAGAGGGCTTAGGTTATGGAGATGATAAGAATAATAAAAGAACTGTAGAAATTGAGCCCATAATTATTAAACAAAAGCCAAAGGTAAATCCTGTTAAGTTTGTACCTTTAAAGTCTGATATTGATAAATCAGAAGTTAAAGAGAAATTAACTTCTGACAAACCAAAACAGGATAAGCCAACTGAAGTTAACATAGGCTTAATGACAAAGAAGCAGCTTAAGCATAAGCTGAAAGATGTTAAAAATGTAAACAAGGTAAAGCCACCTAGGAAAAATAGGAATGGAAAGGAAGGTGTGAATAAAAGCAATGATTATAAGCCTGTTCCTAATGCTCCTAGAAAGAAATGTTATAACTGTGGAAATTCTAACCATCTGGCTTCTTTTTGCAGGAAGAATAAGAACATAAACTCCTTACCTTCAAAATCAGGAGTTAAGAGTCAGTCTGTTAGATATAGGCCATAAAATCCTTGTTTTCATTGTGGTAGTTTATGGCATTCCATTTATACTTGTAAGGAATATCATAGTTTGTACTATGATTATTATCAAATAAAACCTTCTTTAAAGAAAGTTAGCATTATTCCTTCTAGTGTAAGTTCTGATGCAAAGTCTGATATTGCAAATTCTGATAAGAAAACAGTTAACATAAACTCTGATGCTAAATCCGCTGCAAATGTTAACAAATTTAATAAGGCCAAAGGATCCAAGCAAGTCTGGGTCCTTAAAACTAATCATTAGTGGTCTTTGCGATTGCAGGTCAACAGGAAAAACATCCTAGTTCTGGATAGTGGATGTTCAGGACATATGACTGGAAATAAAGCCCTGCTATCAGACTTTGTGGAGAAAGCTGGCCCAGGTGTTTCTTATGGAGATGGCAATATGGGAAAAACTCTGGGATATAGCAATATTAATCTTGGGAATGTCATCATTGATAAAGTAGCTCTAGTCTCAGGACTTAAACACAATTTGCGAGTGTTAGTCAAATCTGTGACAGAGGTTATCATGTGGATTTCTTTGAAGAACATTGTGAAGTTGTAAGCAAATCTACAGGCAAAGTTGTTCTAAAAGGATACAGGCATGGTAACATTTATGAAGCCAAGCTTTCAACAAGTACTGATGGTTCTGCAATCTGTCTATTAAGTAGAGCATCAATTGAAGAAAGCTGGGATTGGCACAAGAAACTCTCTTATTTAAATTTCAACAATATAAATGAACTAGTCAAGAAAAATCTTGTGAGAGGACTGCCGAAATCAGTATTTGCTCCTGATGGCCTTTGTGATTCATGTCAAAAGGCAAAACAAAGAAAATCTTCATTCAAGAGCAAGACTGAATCTTCAATTCTTGAGCCTTATCACCTACTACATGTTGATCTATTTGGTCCAGTGAATGTTATGTCTATTGCAAAGAATAAATATGTTATGGTCATAGTGGATGAGTTCACCAGATACACATGGGTGTATTTCTTGCACACAAAAAGTGAAACTGCATCTATCTTGATTGATCATGTCAAACAACTGGATAAATTGGTCAAAGACTCTGTGAAAATCATAGGAAGTGATAATGGCACTGAGTTCAAGAATTTGATTATGGAAGAGTTCTGCAAAGACCAAGGAATCGAGCAGGAATTTTCTGCTCCTGGAACTCCACAGCAAAATGGAGTTGTTGAAAGAAAGAATAGAACTCTTATTGAAGTTGCACAAACTATGCTTGATGAAGCAAAGTTACCAACCTATTTTTGGGCTGAAGCTGTGCAGACTGCTTGTTTTACTCAGAATGCAACACTTATCAACAAGCATGGAAAGACACCATATGAGATGGTTAAGAAAAAGAAGCCAAATCTGAAGTACTTTCATGTATTTGGATGCAAGTGTTTTGTTCTTAAGACTCATCCTGAACAGCTATCCAAATTTGATCTAAAAGTTGATGAAGGAATTTTTGTTGGATATCCACTTTCCACAAAAGCCTTCAGAGTCTACAATTTAAGTACAATGGTAGTCATGGAATCTATCAATATCTCTTTTGATGATAAGAAGATTACTGGACTTGAAGATTTCAATGATCATGATCAGTTGAGATTTGAGAATGAAGTTTTACATTCTGATTCTGTAAATCCTGATAGTCTAAATCCTGACAGTCTAAATCCTGATACTGCAAACTCTGATGGGTTAAACTCTGATGTTATTGAAACTGCGGTGACTATGCCAAAAGAAAATGCACCTGTGCAGGGGGAGCATATAGAAGATCAAACCACATCTCAAGAAGCATCAGAATCAAGAACAGGCTCTTCAAGTTCTGATGAGCCAAGTTCTGATAATTCTGGAAACTCAAATTCTGAAGGATCCAATTCAGAGAGCATAATTTCAGGGGGGAGCGTCAGAAAATGTTGATGGAGACAACATGGATCATGGGGGAGCATCCAGTTCTAGAGATAACCTTCCATCTGCAAGGAAGTGGACTAAAGCACATACACTTGACTTGATTATTGGAGATCCTGAAGCAGGTATAAGAACTAGAACAACAACATCAAATGAATGCCTCTATCACTCTTTTCTTTCTCAGACTGAACCAAAGAAAGTGGAAGAAGCTCTTCAAGATGCTGATTGGGTACAAGCAATGCAGGAAGAGTTAAATGAACTTGAAAGAAATAAAGTCTGGACCCTAGTGCCAAGACCAAAGAACAGATCTATTGTTGATACAAAGTGGGTGTTCAGAAACAAAACTGAGAGAGATGGAATAATTACAAGGATCAAAGCAAGGCTGGTTGTAAAAGGATATTCTCAACAGGAGGGAATTGATTACGATGAAACATTTGCACCAGTTGCTAGATTGGAAGCCATAAGGATATTTTTGGCTTATGCTGCTCACAAAAAGTTTACAGTCTTTCAAATGGATGTAAAAAGTGCTTTTCTTAATGGAGAATTAGAAGAAGAAGTATATGTTAAACAACCTCCAGGTTTTGTAGATTCAAAATTTCCTCATCATGTCTACAGACTTGATAAAGCACTTTATGGCCTTAAGCAAGCTCCAAGAGCATGGTATGAGACATTAGCTCAATTTCTTCTGGAAAGTGGATTTAACAAAGAGACTATTGACAAAACATTATTTTATCTCAACCATGGAAAGGACTTACTTTTAGTGCAGATATATGTTGATGATATCATTTTTGGTTCTACAAATGACAGACTTTATAAAAGGTTTGCCAAGCTAATATAGTCAAGATATCAAATGAGTATGATGGGAGAACTTAGCTATTTTCTGGGCCTTCAAGTCAAGCAGAATGAAGAAGGAACTTTTATTTGTCAATCTAAGTACACCAGAAATTTGTTGAAGAAATTTGGAATACAAGATTGTTCAAGTGCATCCACTCCTATGGCCACTGCAACAAAATTGGATAAGGATACCGGTACATCAGTAGATATTACTGATTACAGAGGTATAATTGGCTCACTACTCTATCTAACTGCAAGTAAACCTGATATCATGTATACTACCTGTCTTTGTGCAAGATTTCAAGCAGATCCAAGAGAACCTCACTTAACAGTTGTGAAAAGAATTTTCAAGTACCTTAAGGGTATAGCTGATCTAGGATTGTGGTATCCTAGGGAATCAGACTTTAAGCTAATAGGTTAATCAGATGCAGATTTTGCAGGATGCAAAATTGACTTAGAAAAGCACAAGTGGAAGCTGCCAATTTCTTGGAGGCAGATTGGTTTCTTGGTTTAGAAAGAAATAAAAGTCAATTTCCACATCAACTGCAGAAGCAGAGTACATTGCTGCAGGAAGCTGTTGTACACAGTTTCTTTGGATGAAGAATCAGTTACTGGATTATGGGTTAACATATTCTAAAATCCCTATTTACTGTGATAATCAAAGTGCTATTGCTATGACAGGTAATCCAGTTCAACACTCAATGACAAAGCACATCAACATTAGGTACCACTTCATAAAGGAACATGTGGATGAAGGTACAGTGGAATTGCATTTTGTTCCAACAGATCAACAACTAGCAGATATCTTCACAAAACCACTATGTGAAGCTACTTTTACAAGATTGGTAAATGAACTTGGAATGGTTTTAGGTTCTTTCTCTAAATCTACTTAGTTTATGTTCTAATGCATCAGATTTTATGATCAGTATTTATAGATATTACTATCTTGGTGTATTCTGTGCTTAAATTGAAAATTCTCAAAGTGCTGATTGTTGTCTGATGTGAATTTCTAAACTTTGATAGTGATATGAATGTTTCTGTAACTATTCAATCCAATGAGGATAATTGTGCTAGATGTTGACCTAGTAGTCTTTAATATACTAATAATCTCATGTTTGAAGTAATTGTTTATATGGAAATCTTTTAACACAAGCAAATTCTGATATTGAGCTTGGTTAAAGTTTACTTTGTGTATCTTATTACTAAGTCAAAAACTAGAATAGTGCTTCTTATCTGTTAAGTTCGATGCTAGTAAATCTGATGGATGTACTAAGTGCTGATAAGCCTCACTTATCAAAAGAAAAAGAAAAGAAAAGAAATATCATGTACTCCTTTGAGATCTAGAGAAAAGTATATGTGGAAGGGAAGACCCAAGTGCATTGCTGGTATTAAGTAATATGCATTAGAAAAAGCAAAATAAAATTTTATTGGTGACTTTTCACATTCTCTGATTACTGCAGAAATACTCTGATAATAGCATAAATTCTGATAAGCAGTTGTGACTCACTTACACTGAGAAGCCACTGTAAAAAGGAATTTCAAAAGATGCATAAAATGAGCACAAAACAGTTAAGGTGGATTCATGCATGAACTCATTCTATAGTAGACTTCAGAGTAATGACAGATTTTAAGCAAAGTTCTTAGTTATGCCTTATTTCTAAGTTGTACTGAAGTGAATCAGACTTTACTCTGTCTGCTATTTAGCTTAATGCATACACATACACTCCATATGAATGATGAAAATTATTGTGGTGATAAATGTTATTTTGGATGAACAGTTTAACTGTCAGTTGCATAAATTCGGAGGACAAGTTCTGATGGAAGTTCTGATGATTAAGTTCTGATGTACCCATATCAGTATTTGTGTGAAGAATTACAGGAATAAACTTTCACTTTTCGAGTTAAGGAGCCATATTCTGATGACTTTTAAATTCTGATAATAATCAAGTTTTGATGCTGACGTGGCAGTATTTATTTACTTGGTTTATTTTTGGTCATTACTTGAACGGTCATATTTTCTCAGAATATAGGTTTATGTGAGTTAAATTAGTAATAATCATTTGTTTAGTGGGAATAGTTTTTTTAAAAAAACTGAACGTGCAATATAATTATTACTTATTTACCGTGCCCATTAACTTTTGCCTTAACTGTTGCATGCCTGACAGGTGTAAAGTTCTGTTCCACTTCTTATTAACTGCTGTCACGTGGGGTGTCTAAGTAAAAGAGATAAAAGATTTTTAAATCTTTTCTTATTCTCTCTCACATTTTCTGACGGTTTTCTTTACAGACATTTTCTCAAACACCTTACAGGCACTCTAACTTCTCACTTATTTCTGATGGCGCCCAAGGATTTGATTGTTGATGGAGCCAAGTTTGTCCCAAATAATTATGCTGCAATCTTGACCAAGGCTGAAGCTCCATCAGATTTGCACTTTGTGCAAGATTTATTAGCTCATAGTGAGATTGGGTATACTTTGATCCAACCTCAAACTATTTCAAGCCAACAAGTGCTGACATTTTGGAGAACTGGGCTTTTTGATGATGGTGGTGCTACTGGTACTCCAAGCATCATTTTCACATCAGGAGATGTCAAGCATGTGGTTACTCCTGGAGCAGTTCGTAAAGCTCTCCACTTATCTGAAGGTTGCATATTCTCAACAGTGGAGGATCCTATCTTACAACAGCTCATGGCCAGTTTGGGTTATGAGGAAAGTTTGGGAAAGCTGGGTCAACTGAAAAGAGCAAATATCAGAAAGGAATGGAGCTTTTTCTTTGATTATATCACTTAGGCATTCGCCAATAAATGCTCAAACTTTGATGCTATTCCCATCATGAGTCAGCAAATCGGGTATGCCCTTATTCATCAAACTCATTTTAATTTTGCAAGTGTTGTGTTAGGTTTCATAGGGGATAGGATGACAGAGGATAGGAATGTAGTATACTTTGTTAGATTCTGTCAGCTTATATATACTTTCTGTTGTGCTGATGAACCCCAAGCTTGCAAAAAGGGCTTTTAATGATTTGTTAAATGCTGACATTAAGAAACAAGTATAGAGACCCTTACAGATTCCTGAGTTAGTAAAACAGATCTTTGTAAATGCTGATCCACAAACATACACATCTGTTTACCCCGATGTTCAATCCACCAACACATCACAGCCAACACAACAGCTATCAGAACATACCTCAACTACACAACAACCTCAAACTTCTCAACCTCAACCTACTCAACCCTCCATCAGGACATATTTCAAACCATCACAGTCATCTCAAGCTCAGCCTTCAGCACATCTAGTGAAGCCTTCATCTTCCAAAACCAAGAGGACTAAGATAGTACCTCAGTCTCAACAGAAGAGAAGGAGAATTATTCTGAGAGATGAGTCAGACAATGAGGAACAGGTTCCGATATCAGAACCTGCTGTTATAGAAGCTGAGAAGATCTCTTCTCAGAAAAATACTGAAACTGGGAGTTCTAGGCCCCTCAAAAGGCTTAGAAAGCTAAATTCTGATGATGAAGCTCCCAAAGTCTCTAATTCTGCAAAAAGACTTAGAAAGCAAAGAGCCAGGAGGGCTGTAAGTGTATCATTACACTCTGAAGACACTCTGGAAGCAGCAGCTAAGGAAGGGGGTCAGGAATCTCTGATCCCAACAGAACCTATAGTAATTGAATTACTTCCCACAGCTGAATCAGACTTTACTCAAGCTCCAAAGTCTCATATTCAAGAGCAAAAGGATATTCCAGAGCAAGTGCCTACACCTCCTGTGTCTCCTATAATTAATCCAGTACATGTTGAAGACCCAGGTACAAGTGCTGAAATTGATATTCATAACTTGATTGTACCTGAGGTTCTGTACTTGGAAGCTCCACAAACTCCACTCACTCCACCAACAACACCAATTCTAGATGCTAATTTCAATGAAAATATTCCAACCACACCAATTCTGAATCTGGATGATGAAAATCAGATTGAAGGTGGGCATCAAGATTTGGCTGTTGATCATAACTTAGCTACAGATCAGAACTTAGAGGATGATGTTGAAGTCTCTATAGCCTCACATACTGTTATTCTATCAGAGGATGCTGATACTGCAGGCTCTATAAGTTCTGATGCTGATAATGCTGAACTTACTGGTGAAGCTGCTGCAAATGTAGATGCTGATGCAACTGGTCCATCAGGACATGCACCTCACCAAGCTCCATGTAAAGCTGATTTGATCAAGAAGTTTGTTAGGGGGGATGCACCAGTACCTTGGAGTGAAACTCCTAGAGGAAAGGAGTGGACTAAGGAATGAAACTCAGTTAGTTTTGTTCCTACTGAAAATTTTTTTGTTGAGCACCTTGCCAAAACTGATGAAATACTGATAATGATGATTTCAAGGCACAACTGAGATTTACTGCACTGAGTACTAGGCACCTTCAAGGTCAACACTCAATAACTCATGACAAGGTGAATAAAATTCAAGAATCTTTGATCCAGCAAGATATGAATATAAAATTAGAAAAGAACAGATTTTTCAAGCCAGCCTTTGACAGAATTGGGTATATTAAAAAAACCCAGGAGAAGCAACAGGCTCAGATTGATGAAATTCTGAAGAATCAAGCTTCTCATCAAACTCAACTCAATGAGATCCAATCCTCAGTGGAATTGCTTGTCTCTCTTCTTTTACCTGCTGATGCCAAAAAGGGGGAGAAAGTAATTAAGTCCAAATGCAAATCTATTCAATCACTAAAGGGTAAGGATGATGGAAATGATGACCAGGAAAACTCTGGAATGGGTAGAGTTCATGGTCAAGGCAAAGGTGGCAAAGGTTCTTCATCAAAGACAACTGAAATTTCTACACAAAGAATAAGTTCTGATACTGGTAAAAGGATAAGTTCTGATACTGGTAAAAGGATAAGTTCTACTGAACATCTGGAACTTGATGAAGAGATTTCAAAGAGATTATTTTTTAAAGAAAATCCTGGAATGGACTTCGAAAGTCTAAAGGAAGAAGAAGCTAGACTTAAAGCAGAAAAAGTCAACTCCAAATCTAAAGCTTCTGTTCTTGAAAAGAAAATTCCAAAACCTAAGGGTATTGTGATTAAGGAAAGGACAAATTCTGAGGCAACCAAATCCAAATCACAAGTGGAGATAGATCCAAGATCTAAGGGCAAAGAAAAAGTTGATGAACCTGTAAAGGTATATGTGCCAGTCATGGATGAAGAAATAATTGATGAAGAAGATGCTAGTCTTACTCTGATGAAAAAGAAGATTTCTCAACCAACCTCTAACATGGCTCAAGTTGTTCAGAGTCAAGATATAGTAAATTCTGATATGATAGTGAAGCAATCAACCTCTGACATAGCTCAAGTTGGCCTGATATCATAAGATAAGGAAAAGGAAACCTCTGATATTGCTCATGTTAAACCTATAAAGATGCTACTACCAGGATTCACCAATGCTAAATAGACTCAACCTTTAAAGATTACATCAAGTGGTTTTGAAGCAAGAGTTATTACAGGAAAGGAAACAAGAGACAAATCTGGATTAGGTAGTTCAAAAGAGAAGAGAGTAAGAAATACTACCAATGATCCAACTTCCTTAAGTGAACCATGTGTAAGAGCAACTCCTGAGAGATTGAATCAACTTAAATTTGTACAAATGGTTTACCCCTCTGTTTTGAAAGAAGACATCATGTTATACTTTATGACAGATGGGAGGGTATTCCAGATCAGGGATAATGCAATTTCATTGAAGTATTTTGAAGAACTGGAACATGTTTTATTTCTGCTTCAAATTAAAAACAGATCAACAGATGGTGCTGCAGAGTGTTTAAAATCAAATATTCAAAGACAAAAGAAGCTTTACTCTGTAAAGTCTGACAGCTCATAATGTCCCAAGTACAGATCTCACAGTGGAGAAATTGTTGAAATGAAGCCTAATACTGCTAAAATCATCACTACATTTTCTGGTATTAAGGGACTTAAATTCAATCTTGAGTCTGATAAAGCCTATATCATCAGACTAGATCAGGATATAAGGAAATCTAAAATAAATGATCTCAGGGCTGCTATTTTTCAAACTGGTGAAGATACAGTTAAATTGAAGAATGCTAAAAGGAGGATGGTCAATGAACTTGAATATGCTGAGAGATGTTTGTTGAAGAACTATCTCAGAACAACTCCTGATATCAAAGAGATCAGAAATTGAAGCCAAGTCAAAGATCTACAACTGCTTAAATTCTGAAGTGTATACAGAATGAAGCTGTTATCAGACCTCGAGGATGGTAAAGCTATAATTACTGTAAGTTGTAGTTATCTAGTCAAATTCTCATGCATTTGTACTTAATGTTTTTGACATCATCAAATATCTGTTAAACTTGTATATTATGCTAATTTATAAGTTGGGGGAGATTGTTAGATATATTTGTGATGTCATGTCTAATATGATTTGTGTTTAGTCTTCAGATCTTACTTAATTGGACAAATCAGTACTTAACTGGAAATCAGTACTTATACTGAAGTCAGGATTTAAGATATCAAAACTTAAGTTGTCAGAACTTAAGTTATCAGGAGATATTTATCAGGAGATAATATCAGGACTTAAGGAGACGTTCAGATAAGGAAGGCGGCTGATTGAAAGGAAAGAAGATCAAGACAAACATAAGAAGAGATATGCATGGAGAGGAATTCTATGAGGAATAGAATACTTGGAAGAAAAGATAACTGGTTGATATTTTTAGGAAGCAGAATTATATTCGATATCAATTAGAAGATTATCTTATAAATGTGTAGTATATAAACACAGGCATAGGGTTTACACTATATGTGTTAACATAATCGAGTTTATTATTTATTATAACCCTAGCAGCTCTCGTGATAATTTGTTCATCACTGAGAGAGGACAGTTCTTTGTAACAGAGTTTATTGTGTTAAATAAAATCTGTGTTTTGTTACTTGAGTTCTTATATTCGATTTGATTGTAGTAAACACTATATTCAACCCCCTTCTACAGTGTGTGTGACCTAACAATATATGGCTCCAGTGTTCCATCATGTTCATCTTTCTCTCGAGGCGATGGGGCCTACAGTTGGAGAGCCTCGAGAGGCCGATGTAATTGACATGACACAGCCGTCTCAGCAGGTGTCACAGGGCCCGACACAGGCATCTGTATTTGCAGCAGGGTCGTCTTCGAGGCCTGAGAAGATGGATATCCGCCGCCCTGTGGAAGAGAAATAAGAGATAAATAAGAGACTAAAGTGGGAGAGGATGGACGCTATTAGGAGGGATTGGGGATGGGCTGGTTTGCCCGGGAGTCGTCCTATTAAACACGATCTTAAGTGGACCTTGGACACAAGTGTTATGTAGAGTTTGGAACCTAAAGGATGGCTAGATGATATGATCATATATGCCTACATGGTATAATCTTTGACCTTCTTTCATTTATTTTGTTCTTTTTATTTCATTTATGGTATAACTTGTTTCTTGCAGTGGTTGTTGCGTGATCATGAGGAGCCCATAGCTGCCGCGGGGGTGTATTCAAGGATGCCTTCATACTACTTCATGGGTCCCCTTTATATGGAGTGGCGAAGAAAGTGGACTACTCTCGTCCTATTCTGCGAGGACCATGCATTTTTTTCTTAATTGGATGAGTTGTGGGGTTGGTCCACCAATTAACCAAGTGGACTACATATTTCTTCCCGCGAACGTGAACCGGAACCATTGGATTCTCATGGTATTTTCTGTGAAGGAATGAGGTGTGATGGTACTTGATCCTATGAATTACAATGCTAAATATCCCGAAGAGAAAGAGTGCATGGTAATAGTTCCTCGACGATGTTATAATTTCTAAATCTTTCCTTATTACTTTCGTGAACTGATGTTGTTTTTTATTGTGTCTTAGGTTGGAGTTTTTATAGGTATGCTTGGTTATGTTGGGAAGAATAGAAATTTCCCAGATGAAGAGCCTTTAGTTAATGTTTGGGATGCAATGCCTAAACAAGATAACTACTCAGATTGTGGTGTGTACGTGTGCAAATATATGGACTACACCTTGCAGGGATATGACCTAGCTAAAGTGCGTTGGGATGCCTCGGACATGGAGACCTTTCGTTATAGGATTGCGAAAGAGCTTCAAAGAGGGATGGCTAAACCCATACCAACACATCACATGAGGCAAAGGACGGAGAGGGTAGCCGAAAAGAGTAGTAGTTAGGTCATCCGTTTAGTTGTGTAGTTTAGTTGAACTTATGACTTAATCTTATGCTTGTGTAGTGTAGTTGAACTTGTTTTGTTACATTCGAACATCATCGCGTGCCCTTTATTTGGTTTAATGACAATTGACACTTGTTTCGTTTATATCGGTCGTTTATCGACCGTGTCCCTAACCCGTCCCTTTTTTAGTTTTTTTTGTTTCTATTTTTTATTGATTTGTATATATAATGGCCCCATGCACTTGTATGCAAATTTTAAAATGTTTGGAGAACCTTCAAAATTTGAGGTTTTGTAAATTTTTGGCGATTTGGGCCATATTAGGAGGGGTGCCTAAATTTGGCAATTTTTTTTACATTTTACAGGTTGCTGTTGTTTGATTGTGCATATACTGTTGATTGTGTGGTTGGTATCCTGTAAAACAGGTGGGATTGTGCCTTTACAGAAGGCACATTTCCAAAAAAACTTTCTATCCTTTACGCGGAAAATAAGCGCGAAAGGGTTAATGACCTCCGCGGTTATTTTCCGCGGAAAGGACATAAAGATTCTAAAATTTTTATCCCCTATTTTATGTGAAATTTGTAAAATAATGATGTATTTCAACTATATGAACTGCATTATGAAATAAAATGTTGATTAGAACACCATTTCTTATGACTTCCAAAATTTAAGATTTGCTTGACTATATGACTAGCATATGGTCATTTTGCCAACTTTGCATGTAAATTCCCATGCATGACAAGCATAAATATTATAAGATAAATGTACATTCTATTTCATATCACATTAAAAGAGTTGTGTTTTGACATAATAAGTTTTCAAGTAATGGATCAATGACAAATTAGAAATTACATAATTGTCGCAATTCAAATGCAAATAAGTGCATAACTTGTCTAGTTTGACAAAATTACATCGAAATACAACAAAATACTTAAACAAAGGGAATTCTCGTGCGAACTACCCTAACTAACTAAATATCTCTAAAAAGTTAGAGAAGCCGCCCGATAGTCGGTGCGTTGAGACCCCCCCGGGGGGGCGTCAGCCCTGACAATGCATGTAACCCAATAGAGCACAACAACATATCCTTCACGGAGCACACCTTCAGTGACTTCAACATGGGTCTCTTGATCATTCCATATTGTGACGGGAATGATGCTTGACCCGTCGTAGAGAGTGAATTTGTACCATGGTACACGCCTTCAAGCCCATGCGGTGGTATCGTCACCACATAAGTGGGACACCCAACCCTTAATGTGATCAATGCGTACTTGGTCCCGGGTGGCACCCTCACGAGGTTTCAACTTATGTATGTCCACGATCCCATCACATTTCACAATTTTACCGCCATCCCATTCGGATAGTCTCCAAGGGCCATCGGGGGACTCCTTACCCAAGTTCAAAAATGGGAGAAAGTAAGGCAACACATTGCTCCAAACTCTTACAAACATGCAAGGATGGGTTAACCAGTGGCATTCTTCGGCCCAAACCCTTGAACGGTATGCCTCTTATTCTGGAGGGTGCAACTCCGGGTCTTCTTCCTCCACTAGGGGAGGTCCTTCATTAAACCATTCTAGTTCCTCGCTCCATTCACGAGCGATTACATCCAACTCGCTAAATGTTGGTGACATACAATCCTTGAATTCGGAGTCCGAGTCTGAGAATGTGTTGCTAACGTGAGACATCAACTCGTTATTCGAAGTATTGGCCATTTCACCTACATATAACAAGAACAAATACATGTTAGCAAAATGAGGTGGAACTACTAAAATCAATATAAGTGTAAAGCATGATAAAACAATATATAAGAGATTGTTATATAAAATTTAAATTACAATTGGCCACTTTGAATTTTTCTCAATTCTTCCAATTTCACTAAACATTTTCTAGCATCATGTTCCTCAATGTTGCAATGTCCGCATTTCCTTTTTTTTTTGTAAGTTCCTCAACGGGACTTTTAATTCGGTGCTCTTTTTTGCGTCCTTTGGTTTTTGAAACAACGGGGTCAAGAATAGTTTCATGCAACTTCTCTCCACTTTCTTGAGTAATTTTGGTATCAAATTCAATTCCAACACCTTCCACCCCATGAACGGGCATTTTCTCAATAATTTCGGTCTCTCAATTAATAACTCTCACGGCATACTCATAACGTTCCTTCGACGCCATGCAACTATGACTAAACCCTATAGTGAGTAAAGTCATGTGATTAAATCTTTCTGTTGGAGTCAAATCATGGGATGATGCATCATCTACGGGCATGTGATATGGCAACACACCATTAACTTTATTGGCATCCCTAGTCCACCTCCGTTTCACAAAATGTTCCGGTAATTCGACCACACACCTCTTTGAAACACGGCAATAAATGACGACATGACATGCCCGAATGCTCAACATTCTACATATGCAAGAACCCCAAAATGACAACTTGTTGAAGGTAACGAGATAAGTGGTTCTATTAGACTCAACCATTAATGGTCAATAACATTTGTAGTACGTATCCTCCACATCTTCTAAGAAACAACCTCTATCCTTCTCCACAAAGTACTTTGCGGCCTCAACCAATTTGTCTTGAAATTTTTTGAACATCTCTTTCATATAAATGGAAGCGGCATGTTGCTCCAAGGTGGTCTTCAGTCACATGCAATGAATTTTATGATGTGTATTATAATCCTCTTCTTTCTCACGCATAAATTGTCTTTCTAACACTTTTTGTGCACCCTCAACAAATTCTTTCAACCCCGTGCAAGACCCTACATAAGCATTAAAAAAGGCATTCAATTCTTCGCTTCTTGAAGTTGTTTTTTGACTTGCGGAAAAAATGTTACGTGTATAAGCATCGATCCACTTATGCTTCAAATTATACAATCCTCCAACTTGTACTTCAAGATCAATGGTTTCCACATATCCTCAAAAATTTCTTCAGTCAACGAGTGATATATGTAATTGTTGAAGTCACCTTTAAATTCCTCCTTTGCATAGTAGGTTGAGAGCTTCACCGGAAATTTGTTAGTAATGTGCCACGAACATAATAAATGTGTCGTGTTCGATAGTTGAGATTGAATTTCCCCCGCCATCGCTTGATCTTGATCGGTGATAATAGCCAAAGGTGCTTTTCCTTCAACGGTCTCTAACCAAGTACCCAAAACCCACTCAAATGTAGTCTTCAATTCATCACGCATTAGTGCAAATCCAAAGAGAATCGATTGATAGCGATGATTCACCCCGGTGAACGGCAAAAACGGCATAACATACCTATTTGTTCGATATATTGTATCAAATGCAACCACATCACCAAATTTTTTGTAGGCTAATAACGACCGGGGGCCAACCCATAAAAGACACTTCAATCTTCCTTCTTCATCAATTAGAGTCCGATTAAAAAAATTTCCTCCACTTTCCTCTTCTAACCTATGTAACAAATCCAATCCCGCTTGCGTATCATTCACACCCAAATTATCTTTTCTAAAATCTCGCACGACATTTCTCAAGTGTTGGGCATTAAACCCTCCTTGCTCTTCTCCTCCGTGCATTTTTCCAAATATATTCATTTGTTGTCTAGGCACAATACCCGAAACATGTAAACTCTTAATTAAATTCTTTTGGGCGGCGGTTACATGTCGCTCCCTTTTAATCAAATTCATCTTAGAAGGCGACACAACATCGTGATTGTGATTTAATTCCAACGATGTTATCTCTCAATGCCTTGTATTTCGCCTATTAATCACATAGATCCTAAACTTACATTCACTTCTAGGAAGTTTATCTCTACGCCTTTTCTTCTTCTCACTACCGACACTTCCTATCAAAACTTCTTCATCCTCTACGGGTTCTTTATCGCGGTTTTCTCCCGCTAAATTAAAAACATAAGTACGGGCATCTATTGTTTTGTCCACACGCCTTTGTGTATTTTGGATTTTAATTGCAAACCCATTTTTCAAAGCATAGGCCCTAATTACATTTTCGGCGGCTACCAAATTAGGGAAATTTTAACTCAAGAAAGGAATTACAATATCTTCTTCCCCAATAACACTCTTATCCCTACTCTCACTAGAGGTGGCCAGACGGTCGGGCCGGCCGGGCCATACTGAATTTCCGGCTAGCCGTGTCAATAACCCAGTAACTCGTGAATGGCACGTAGAAGTGAACGAGCCGAGCCGTGCCAGTTTATTAAAATGATAACCCGGGATCGGCTCGTGAATTAGGCGAGTTTCCCGAGTTAGGCGAGTTACGCGAATATGAGCCGATTAACCGTTTGTTTGGCGAATTCAGACGAGTTAGCCGGTAATTATGTAATGCTTACATGCTGGAAAGTGAGGCTGGAAACTTGGAAAGTGGAAAGTGGAAACAGATGATATGAATATTATATAACCATTTTATTTATGTATAACAAAATTACAACAAGTGGCAAGCAAAACAAAGCTTTTGGTCCACTACTCCACTCAGTTGTTTTTATTTAATTTTTATTAGGAATGTACATGTATGTGAATACCAACTTGGTAGTTGGTAATATCAACCGTAAACTGTTGTGAATTGTGATTCAATCAGAAATTGAAAAATTGATAAATATATATTTATATTTATGTAAACTTGTACAACTAGAATCAAAACTAAATATTTAGATAATATTTAGATGGCTACGAATTATGATGAAAACAAATTTGTTATTTTTAAAAAGCAAATAAGTGACTATAGTACTGAAGGTGCAGAAAGAAACAAACTATTTTTTTTGTAACTTCAATTTTTCTTTTCAAAATTGTGTTTTTTTTTCGAATTTATAAAACTAACATGTTATAAGGAAAAGAGGACGGTACCTCTATAAATTTTATTAATTAAAAAAATATTACAATTGATTTGAGAGGACTCCTCTCTAAAAAAACTGAACAAACCGTGTTTATATTTTAAGTAAGATACAAAACATAACAAATTTTAAAAATACAAGGCAAACAAATGTTATCAACTATTCAAATTCTTCTTCTTGTGGATCGTTCACTGACATGCCCAATTCCGATGAAGTGTCCATCGTTATCCAAGTATCCTCTTCGCCGTCTGAATCATCTTTTTTCATCCCTTCTTGTCTCTTTGCCGCTTGATCCCAATCCTTTTTGCAAACACATATCTTGACCACATCCTGTAACGGCTCGTATATTTTTAGTATTATTTAAATATGTAATTATTGAATAATTAAATAAATAAAATATGTATATGAGTTCTGCCAGCGGGTTATTGCTTTGTTGTTATGTATATGTGATTATTAGTGTATGAGATTGAATTCCGTGGTTAATTATTGGGTTGTATGATTTTGATTCGCTTTTAAAAGTGATTTTATTGCAGTTTTATTTTCCATAAATATTTGGATTATTTCTAAAATTGTTTTTATGATTTTATAATTACAATATCTGTTTTTGGGATTTTATAAAATTTAGAAATCAATATTTATTGATTATTTATCCCGAAATGTTTTTCTGATTGTATTTAGTAGTAAAATCAATATTGAATTCAGAAATGCTTTAAAAATTACGAAACTCATATTTAATTAAGTTTGGAATATTCTAAGAATTTTAAAATTATTTTAGAAATTTTTGGGATTAATTTCACACGCGCGTTGATTCGTTTAATTGATAAAGCGAGCGTAAATTACGTTTCAGAATTATTTTAAAATTACGAAATTTATATTTTTATAAACTTCGGGATATTTGTAATATTTTAAGACTATTTTCGTGATTTTATGAATTTGTTTTAAGTGCAGCTCGATAGGTTAGTTGTGAAACGCGGGTACGAGTTGCATTTCAAAAATTATGAAAATTTATTTTATTAGTTTCGGGATTTTTTGAAAATTTTAAGACTGTTTTCATGAGTTTCTGAAACCGTTTTAAGTGTGCTTTGGTTCGTATATGTCAAAACACGGGGTAAAAACTAGGCCCTCGCGCAGAATAAAGACACGTGGCGGGCGTTTACGAAGCAAATAAAAATGTGGCGCATTTGTATTAATTAAGATGTAAATATTATTTCTTTATTAGAGATATTAGTCTCTCTCTTCCTTCCTGATCTCAAATTTCTTTTCTTCTTTTTATTATTTTTCTC
The DNA here is from genome assembly GCF_009905375.1 of Apium graveolens. NCBI lineage: Eukaryota > Viridiplantae > Streptophyta > Magnoliopsida > Apiales > Apiaceae > Apium > Apium graveolens. The sequence continues at coordinate 2,304 of NW_027417811.1, read as the reverse complement.
CCCCATTTCTTTTATTCCCGTTTCTTTCTCCCCTTTCCGTGCTTGGCCGACGCTGTTCTTCCCCTTTCCGGTAGCACCGCGGCTGTTCTGGTATCGCCGCCGCCTTAATTTTTCCCGGTTCCTTTAAGTTGGTTCCAGTGATTGTATAGTTATATATACATGCGAGTGTATATATGTATGCGTGGTTAATGGAATTGTTTGCATATGTGCAGTTTATTTTCTGATTTGGTCTTACTTTTTCAGCCACATCAGTGTTGTTTTCTGGTCTTGGCTGCGCGAGTGTTGTATTGAGTTTACAAAAATTCTTGCAGAAATTATTGATTATTTTAGTGATATTAATTGAAATGCGTGCGAGAAATTAATAATCATTGGTGGAATTCGTGTCGGAAACCTAAACTTATCGGGTACCTTGCGAATCTTACCGCCGTCGGCGATGAGCCTCGGCGAGCCGACGGTGGACTATGATGAATACTTTTGAGTACTATAAAATAAAAATATAAAATATGAATAAAAATATATAAAATGCGAATAATAATAATTGATTGGTTTGAATCGGTGGGTTGGGGATTTGTGAAGTTGGATTTCAGTTGGATTTTGATTGTGGATTATTGCAGTTGTTGTTGTGTATTGACGTCGAGTTGCTTCGACGGGATAGTTCTGATAAATAAAGGAAGTGTTGCCCGATTTCCGGAAAATTAAACTACGGAAATACGGGATTGTATCCGATAATTATCAGGATGTCGATCAAATATATATTGTTATTCCTAGAGGACTAACAATGAGATTTACAGAAGGGGGGGTTGAATGTAAATCTCAAAACTTTTTAAGTTTTGAGAAGTTTATTAAAGCAGTGTGTTCTAGATGAACAAGTGTATGAATTGCTTTGAGCTAATGCAGACAGATATATATTCAAACACAAAATGTAAAGAACACAACAAACTTTAAAAACTTTTCTGGTGGATTTGTTGTTCCACCAGAGATGGTATATTAGAAAATCTGTGTTCAACAACGTTGATCACAGCTGCATCCTAGTACAAACTAGATGAATTTTCTCTCAAGATATTTCTTAACAGCTCTGGAAAATCTCTCTCTAATTACTAGCTTCTTCTTGGTTTATATATTACCAAGTGTACAAGTGAAAAACAATATAAAATTACAATAGTAAAATAAGTTCTTCACTTGCTTCTTTTCCTGTTCAATCAAGTACTTTGTTGACTATTGCATCTTGTACTAAAGAAGAACGGCTGCTTTTTCTGTTGATCCTGAAATTCGGCTACCACATCTCAGTTTTCTCTGACAACCCATGTGCCTCTGTTTGTAGGTACAACTACCACTTATCAACGGCTAATTAGCAGAACATCCGTTGAAGCTTTCATCCGTTGATGACTTCATCCGTTGAAGGATGTTATCCGTTGAAGCTTTCATCCGTTGATGCTCTCATCCGTTGAAGGATGTTATCCGTTGAAGCTTTTAGAGACATCTGTTGAAGCTTAGCTTCTCATCCATTGAAGGTCTTTAAGTCATCCGTTGATACCACTTCATTTTATACAAAATTACAAGGCATGAAATATTTACAATTGGCCTTCCTATCTGCATATCATCTAGTAGTCAACATGACTCATAGTTTCTCTCAACTTCTAAGAATTACATTTTAAATACAGAGACTGAAATATGCTACAATACTAGACTTATTTCTAAGTAAAGCTACACCATCAACGGATAGCCAAAGTGGTCTTATCCGTTGAGGCTACAGACACTAAATTTCTACTTAAGTGTTTTGTTAAACATATCATCAAACTAATGCACATATATTCCTAACAATCTCCCCTATTTATGTCTATAAGAATTGTAGGCATAAATTCAGGGTTAACTTGATGATAACAAAACACTTAACAAATATTTGAATTGAAACTAAGTAGAAATATAAAAGTGCTGCAAAAGTGTATGTACTAGGAGGTAATTGAAGATTTACAGTATTTCCAAGGGTGCTCCTCTAGCCTGAGCAAATCATCATTTTCTTCTTTGTTCCCTGGTTTTCTTTCCTAGCCCTTTGTCATTTCCTCAATTTGGAGTTGGAGTTGTCTGAAGAATCAGCTTCATCTTCATCACTGATATCCAACTTAGATTGCATTTCCTTGAGAGTTTCATTGCTGGCAATCTTGAGTTGGTCTTCAAGTCTGAAAAATCTTCTGACTCCTTTGTCATCTCTAAATTCCATCAACCAATGAGGTGATTTGTGAATTTTAGTTCCCCTTTCCTTGTATGAGTAAGGTTCTGGGCAAAGCATTTGGTTCCCTCCAAGTC